>NC_089874.1:104697500-104997500 GCF_040182565.1 Anser cygnoides | reverse complement strand
AAAGAAAATAAAAAGAAAGAAAAAGAAAAAAGAAAAAGAAAGAAAGAAATTTCAGGATATATGCTGCAGTCTCTGATTAACTGGTGTGGTCAATATTTTTTGTTTGTCATCTCCAATTAACTTTTAATAGATACTTAAAACTCCAACGGGATTAGTCAGTCACCTAAGCTCAAAATGCTCATCTTTGATATTCCTCTTGTGCTGCAGCCTAATTCAAGAAGCTCATAGGCACCATCTATTTTCCATAAGAAATATCCCTTGACAATATCCATTCAGTATCTAGAGGACTTACCAGTTCAGACTGGTTTCTTTTTCCCACAGCTCTGAACTAGCTTTCTCTATTTCTCTACCTTCTTGCATAGCCATGGTAGGCAGTCTCAAATCCATTAGTTTAACACTTGTGCAGAAATCAGCATTTTGCAAAAATATGCCAGCTGGCTGGAAAGAATAAAAGAGCTTTTTTAGACTAAGCAGAGCCCACTAGTGAGACCATTAGCTTTGGTGGGCAAGATATTCAAACCTGATTACTATGGCAGCCACCTGTGGATATCCAGTTTCCAGACCATGTGGTAGAGACTCATTATATATTTCTCTGAGACTGGACAAAGTTGCTTTGTCCTTCAAAGTTTATATATATATATTATATATACATATATAATCTGATCTAGGTTACTTCTTCCTACTTATTCTGACTATTCAAGGGACTTTTACTGAAATGTAGGAGCATTTGAAAGTTTGTGGTACAGATGATTTGTAGACCAATAGATTACTGTTACTACCCTGCCTACAGAGGAATTTTCTTCCCTGGTTAGGAACATTGTTTCCTCTGTACTGTTAAATCAACCTGGTTTATTACTGAAAATTTGTCAGTGACAAGCACCATTGAAGACTCTCATTTATAGGATGAGAAAATAGCGAAGGCATCTGCAAAACAACTTAGTTTATTTCCTGTATCAGATGCAGACATCCAGCATCTCATACAGTTGCAATAAATTTGTTTTCACATCTTCAGCTGTTTGCTTTTTCAAATTTCATCTCAGCTGTTTTTAAAACCTAGCGTGTGTATATATATAGCTTTAGCTATGATCTACTTTATGATGGCTGAATTTTCATTTTCTGAAGGAAGCATATTTGACCTCAATGTATTTTAAACACAGCTGGATTCCTTTGTCACTGACAAAATGAAAATGATATAAACCAGATGGTTTCATATAGTTGCAGAATTACACATTCAGTTTTCTCTCATTAAACTGCTATCATTCCAACAAAAGGATGCAAAATAGTGCAGAATAGTTTGTTGGTTTTTTTTTTTTTCCCATTTTTTTTTTAGCTGATGTCTTCAGTATGACAAAGGTACACCTTTTTACAAGCAAAAAAACAACCAACCAACAAACAACAACAAAAAACAATATAGAGTAGTACTCTGTAGTGGTGGGGGGGTGGGGGTAGGAAAGTAAACTAAACAACAGTTAAAAAAATCCAGTTATGGTGAACTGCACTCTGATTGTCAACACTCTCTATGCACAACAATGAACATCTTCAGTCCTCACTCATAATTCATACTGTTCCACAGCCCATGTTAAAATGAAGCATTTCAGAACCATTACATCTTCAAAACAGACAGTAGGGTGAAAAAAGAGGGGAATACAGGAAAATCTTGCATCAGTGACTTCCCCTAGCATGACAAATCCTTGATGGACTGATAGAGCACTAATGTTAATTTGAAGACTTAGTTTTCCCTCCTCATTAAAAAGTAAATGATGGGAATGGGACAGATTTTTCTTAAACCATTTATTCCAAGTCATTCCAGCATGTACCTTCATAACTGAAAACTCTTTTACTCCAGGTGGCTGAGACCACTACAGGCCTACCCCAACTTCTAGAAACAGCAGACAGTCCTCTATGCACAAAAGAGTTCTGGTACCTGTCACAGACTGAGGTTTTATGTCTTAGCTATTAACCTTCTTCTGTAGTTGTA
Organism: Anser cygnoides; assembly: GCF_040182565.1. NCBI lineage: Eukaryota > Metazoa > Chordata > Aves > Anseriformes > Anatidae > Anser > Anser cygnoides. The sequence continues at coordinate 104,995,522 of NC_089874.1, read as the reverse complement.
GCACAGCTTGCATTTTCTCTGTGAAGACTAGATTCTGTTGACAGTATTGAATGGATGAGAAGATGAGAGTTAAAGTAGGGCTAACGCTGTCTTTCCCGTTTCAGTGTCAGTAACTCCACAACTAAGTTCAGTAAATAGTCTGTCTATAGGCTGCAGTACAAACTGTTACATAAGAATGAAGAAAAACCAGATGAAGACTTCACAGGCTACACTACCTGGAGTGGTAGATAGGGTAACATCCTCTGTTTCAGGCACGCTATAAAGGAACTACAGGAATAGGACCTGAGGGAATGGCACAAAGCCGCATAGGGGAAGGTTCAGATTGCATGTTAGAAAAGGGTTCTTTACTGAGAGGTAGTCAGGCACTGGAACAGGCTCCTCAGGGAGGTGGTCACATCCCCAAGCCTGTCAGAGTTCAAGAAGCATCTGGACAATACTCAGACATATGGTTTGATTTTTGGGTGGTCTGGTGTGGATCGGAGCCAGGAGCCAGGAGCTGAACTCATTGATCCTCATGGGTCCCTTCCAATGTGGAATGTTCTATGATTCCATGAACTATTTGGCTGAGACCATCCAGCTGTATTCACAGATCATGAGCAACTATATTAAGACAAAAATAAAGTAAAATAAAATAAAGTAAAATAAAGTAAAGTAAAATAAAATAAAATGAAATAAAATAAAATAAATTAAATTAAAATAAAATAAAATAAAAAAAAATAAAATAAATAAAATAAAATAAAATAAAATAAAATAAAATAAAATAAAATAAAATAAAATAAAATAAAATAAAATAAAATAAAATAAAATAAAATAAAATAAAATAAAATAAAAAAATCTTTACCTAAAAAATATTCTTCCGGGAGCAGAGAAGTGGGAAGAAATGTTTTATGTATGGGTATCTGTTTTAAAAGATGAAAACTATTGAAGCATATCAAAATCATAATTATCTTGCTTGCAAAATTCCCATTTAACAGTTTTAAACCTGTAACAAATTGTATTGAAAGCCAACAGCAAAAACTTTGATATATATATTATTTTAGATTAATTAGAGTCATTTTTTAAACAATTTTCCTGTCAATTAGTGTCTGAGCAGTTACAAAATGGATATTTTAAATGTTCTCTATTTTAGTGAGAACTTCTTCTTTTATAATGAGCCTGATGTCACCAGATTATGTGGTTTAAAAATCTTTTTTTTTTCTTTTTTTTTTCTTTTTTTTTGTTTGACCATTCAATTTACAATGGAGAGAAAAGCATCCATAACCCTAGTAACACTAAAACCTGCTATTAAATAAAGGTCCAGAAGGTCTTGCATTTCATTTGCACAATCTAATTCAATGACTTCACAAAAGATTATGCTGTAGAAAAAGAAAGAACTCTGCAGAGTCTGTGGGTATTGAAATGACATAATAATCTGTGTGTTGGTGGCATTGATAATCTACTTGGAGAACAAAAGCTCTGAAGCCTTCAAGTCAAAGAGCTCATGAAAAAGAATTGTCTTATAGTTGCATACAATATCAGCCAGAAGACTACCACCTCACTCTGGTTAGTTTTTTCTGATTTCTCTGACTGAACAGATCTGCTATGTCTGGTATTTACAAATTATTCAACAGACAGACTGCTTAACGCAGCTTGACAAACTCTCATGTTCTGTACTTGTATGTATGTGTATATATCCATATACCTTTATATAAATTTATATGTGTAAAATATCCTTAAACCCTGATATCTAGGCCCTGATATCTATGTTATTTCATAGCCTAGATAGATTTTTTTTTTATTAGTAGAGATTACTTCAAACTCTGAATTAAAATATTCAGATACATATGGTTTACATTTTAAAATTCAATTCAGTTGGAACAAATATTTGCCCTGGAACTAGCTTCTAATATTTAAGCAAAAAAAAAAAAAAAAAGTTAAAAAAAAAAAAGCTGATGCTTCAGGAGACTGTAATTCATTGGCTTTTTGTGTTCATTTATGTATTATTAGATGGTACATCTTTGTTCAATAACAAAAGAAGGTAGCATAGGGCCCACCACAAGTGTGTGCACACAAATAAGGACTTTTCAAGAGGAAAGCCTTAACAGGGGAAGCTCTCAAGTAAGGAACATGCTTTTTCTGGAAAATCATTGAGTGGTGCCCAAATAAAGTACTGCACTCTAGTGCATACAGCATGGGGAAAAAACAGGAAGAACTATTAGAGAGTGTCCAAAGAACAGGTACAAATATGATGAAGCATCTAGAGGGTAAGACATATAAGGAGAAGCTGAAGTTGCTTGGTTTGTTCAGCCTAGATAAGAGCAGACTGAGGAGAGACCACCTGGTGACCTACAGCCTCCTCATGAGGGGAGTGGAGGGGCAGGCACTGAGCTCTGCTCTCTCATAGAATTCTGATAGACAAAATGATAGACTAGATAAGTGGATTGAAAAGCCAGGCTCAGAGGGTTGTGATTAAACCCATCTGGAGTACAGTCATTAGAGGTGTACCCCAGGGGTCAATACAGGGAACAATAATGTTTAACATCTTCATTAATCACAGAATCACAGAATCATCTAGGTTGGAAGAGACCTCCAAGATCACCTAGTCCAACCTCTGACCTAATACTGACAAGTCCTCCACTAAACCATATCACTAAGTTCAACATCTAAACGTCTTTTAAAAACCTCCAGGGATAGTAACTCAACCACTTCCCTGGGCAGCCCATTCCAATGCCTAACAACCCTTTCAGTAAAGAAGTTGCTCCTATCCAACCTAAACCTCCCCTGGCGCAACTTTAGCCCATTCCCCCTTATCCTGTCACCAGGCACGTGGGAGAATAAATCAACCCCACCTCGCTACAGCCTCCTTTAAGGTACCTGTAGAGAGCGATGAGGTCGCCCCTGAGCCTCCTCTTCTCCAGGCTGAACAATCCCAGCTCCCTCAGCCGCTCCTCGTAAGACTTGTTCTCCGGACCCCTCACCAGCTTCGTTGCCCTTCTCTGGACTTGCTTGAGCACCTCAATGTCCTTCTTGTAGCGAGGGGCCCAAAACTGAACACAGTACTCGAGGTGCAGCCTCACCAGAGCCGAGTATAGGAGGACGATCACTCCCCTAGACCTGCTGGCCACACTGTTTCTTATATAAGCCAGGATGCTGTTGGCCTTCTTGGCCACCTGAGCACACTGCTGGCTCATATTCAGCTGCCTATCAACCAATACTCCCAGGTCCTTCTCTGCCAGGCAGCTTTCTAACCACCCATCTCCCAGCCTGTAGCGCTGCTTGGGGTTGTTGCGCCCCAGATGCAGGACCCGGCACTTGGCCTTGATGAACTTCATCCAGTTGGCCTCAGCCCATCGGTCCAGCCTATCCAGATCCTCCTGCAGAGCCTTCCTGCCCTCGAGCAGATCGACACACTCACCTAACTTGGTGTCATCTGCAAACTTACTGAGGGTGCACTGGACGCCCTCATCCAGGTCATCGATAAAGATATTAAAGAGAACTGGCCGTAGTACTGAGCCCTGGGGGACTCCACTAGTGACTGGCCTCCAACTGGATTTAACTCCATTCACCACAACTCTTTGGGCCCGGCCATCCAGCCAGTTTTTAACTCAACAAAGCGTACTCCAGTCCAAGCCAAGAGCAGCCATTCTCTTGAGGAGAATGCTGTGGGAAACATAATGACCTTGACAATAGGACAGAATACAGATTGCAGATGATCCAAAACAGGGGAAGTGGGGATTTACTAGTCACCTCTTGACCAGATGTTTGTGCTACCATTCAGAGAGACCTCAACAGGCTAAAAAAACAGCAGAGAGGAATCTCATAAAGTTCAACAGATATAAATATCAAGTCCTGCTCCTAGGTAGCAACAACCCCATGCACCAGAACAGACTGGGGAGCAAATGACTGTAAAGCAACTTGGCAGAAATGGTCCTGGGGTGCTAAGTTGAACAAGAGCTGAACAGCCTTACAGCACTGGGGCTAGCACCACCCTGTTCTGAAATAGGAAGACCATTGCCAGGAGATTGAGGGAGGTGATTTTTCCCCTCTTCTCAGCACTGATGACACTTGTATGGAGCCCTAGCTCCAGTTCTGACTTTCCTAGAACAAGAGAGACATGGACCAGTGAAGGTCCATGACGAGGATTAAGGTCCTGGAACATCTGTCATATGACAAAAGGCTGAGAGAGCCCTTCAGCAACAGGACAACCTCTCTGAGCCTGTCCAGCAACAGGACAAGAGGCAATGAGCACAAAGGAGGAAATTTAATTTCAACAAAAGAAGCATTTTTTTTTGTCACTTTGAGAGTGATTGCACACTGGAACAGGTTGTCCTGAGAAACAGTGGAGTATCCATCCTTTGAGATATTCAAAACCTGATTGGAGGTAGCCCTGAACAACCTGCTCTTATTGATCTTTCTCTGAGCAGGGCTGGGTGAACTAGATGGTATCCAGAGGTACATTCCAGCTTGAACTGTTGTGTGATTTTGTAATTTTATTAAGTTAAGGTTGCATATCTTAACATAAATGACTGCACTTTTGCAACGCTGTAATAAGATAATCAATTTTTAATTGTTATCTCCACTGGTGTATAATATCCAATGGATATTGTAAGACAGTTCTTATTTTCAGATGAAAGTTGCAATTTCACGTGCAATTCAATATCATGAGATTTTTAGCAGTACAAGATGAAGTAAAAAAATTATCACAGTAAATATTTATGAAAAACTGTACAAAATGATTTCTATGCAAATCTAGTACGAAGAATTTTTCTGTAATCACAAGCTGTAAGAACAGGAACATAAATGTGTAATGGCAACATCTGATTTGAGACTCCATGCTGTCTTCCTCTTGCTGCCCAAGGCCTTATGACTGAATGTTTAAGATGTTTTTCATTATATCAACCTTTTGGGTATGCCTAAGGGCAATTGCAAAAGCTATGCCATTAGTGCGTGCTGTATCTAGACTTTTTTCATTGACATTACATTCTAGGACTTTATAGTGTGGAAAACAGGAAGACTTTCCATCTAAAATAAGAGAGCTGAGTTCTCAACAATTCCTCTGACATTTAGAAATAGAACATGAGTTAAAGTCCTTCCTTCATATTGAAGGATTTTTACCAATCCAATTATTCCTCCAAGTATTCTCTACCTTCTTTACTTTTATAGATACCAGCATTACTTGATGAAGAAAGAGAAAATTGATTTCTGATATATATATTTTTATTATCTTTTTCATGAATAAAAATCTCTGCACCAAAAAGTTACCTGGCTAGACAAACAGTTATTTCTTCCTATTCTACAAATTAGCAGTAAAGAGAATTCGAATTTAGGTGCTACACTTTCAGTATCTGATTCAGATAATTATTGGTGTTGTTGGCTATTAAATTTCTTCATTTTTTCCCCTAAATATACATAGTTATATATAATATATATATAAATAAGTATATATATAATAAATATATAACTAATATATACTCACAAAAATTAACTTAAAAGTGATAAATCTTGTACACTTTAGCAAGAACTGCAACCAACTACACACAAATGTTATAGAGTGTTATTTAACTCATGCATACATGATCAGTAATGGACACTCAGACTTCACAGCAGATGACTTCACAGCTACATAACAGAAAAGAAAAAAAAATTTAAAATCAAAATTGAAAACAATTGAAAAGAAAAAATCTGAATGTGAATAGAAATAAACATCACTGAACATATCAATATGGAAGAAAAAATTCTTAGGTCTCCTTGAAATTAAGATTGCTATTAATTTTAGAGGTATTTCACATTTACTCCAACTTCCTTTTGGTTTGAAAAAATGCACTTTCAGTGATATAACAAAATGAAGTAATAACATATCTTACCTGAAGTCTACACCACTGGCTGGCAGCATCAAGTATTACAAGATGACAGGAAGGAATTTTAAACCTGACACAATCATATCAACAGGAGGGCACAAGCCAGAGCAAAGCTTAATAACCTGGTGCTTTCTGCATTGACGACAGAAAAAATAAGTCTGTAAGCCTGGTGGTTTTAGGAAGGCTTATTTCCCAGCCTTTTTTTTAAGAAATACAGCCTTCTCTTAAGCCACAAAGTAGCACAAGATGTGATGAAGTAAATCTGTACTATATTTTAAACCAGCTGAGTATTGCAAAAAAAGCCCTGCTCCATGATTGTTAACAGCCAAACAAAAATAAAAGCAAACAACAAACAGGAAAAATAGCCTTATTTATTAGTTAAATGTACATGAAAGACACCAGGTAGAGCAATCCTCTGAGGATAATTGCCCTCTTTCTACATGGAGCATTTGGTAAGACAAGTCCAAAAAGTGGACCACCTGATAAAATTCATTGGAAATTGTCCTTCTAAATAAAAAAAAAAAAAAAGCCTAAAGCCCTGGAAGGATTTTGGGGAGAAAAATATCCAGGAAAACAGATTAGTAGTTAGTGATCCCTTTCCTGAAAGTTTTAAATGCTATAAAGGATTTTTTATTTTTTATTTTTTTAATAGCACTTCAAAACAAAACACAGTCAAAAACAAAAACCAACCAACCAATCAACAAACACAAAAAGGTTATGTCCCACTGTCAGGACTAGCCCTTAAAAAATCACTTGGCCAGTCACAGAGCACTAAATGGAATTCTGGGTTTTCAAATAATGCAGAATTAAGTTTGCATTGTTTTCTTTAATAAGACATAAAATTGTAAACTCTAAACCATGCTTGCTAATTGTCAGTCACATTAAAATGTCAATTAAAAACATGACAGAGCTAAAAAAACACCATATCCAAATGAGAATCATAAAAATAGCTGTCCCCTGTAAAATATCACCTTCAAAACTAGCACTATTTATAACTACTTGATTTTACTTCAAAGAATAGGGACTTGAGTCTTTGCAATCAGTGCTGCTTGCGGTATTACTGTAAAATTACATCCATACCCAATGAGAACTATTATAATCAGTTCCCATTGCGAATCACTTGGAATCTGACTGTCCCAATTAAATAAGACCATTCTGAAAGACATATTCTCCCCAGAGCATTACAGAAATTTATAATGAACCATCTGAACTAGCCTCAGCATGTAGGTGGCCTTCTCTCTGCCTGTACAATTTTTAAGCATGTCTATGATTTGCTCAATCAACTCATTCACTTTGGGGCTAATAGCTGTAACAAATACCATTTTAATTGTAGCAGTTGTGCAGGAATCATGATTTGTCATTATAAACTGGAATATTAGGGCCTGACTTCTTGCATAGGTTCAAATACCGTAACTAAAAACAAAAGAAGAATGTGGAAACTACAAACAGTTTCAGATCAGTAATAATCATAACTTAATGATGACTCAATGAGATCGAAAAATCCTTTTTTTTTTTGTTTTGGTCTCATATAGGTTTATAGAGTAAAGAAGAAACAAAATATATCCATTCGTAGCTGTAGATCAAAGTAGTGCTGATGTTAACATCCAAATCCTATTTTCTGGTAGGAAATAGAAGCATGGAGTTTTCAGAACAAGAGCCCTAAACATTTCTATTTTACCTTCAAAAATTCATCTGACCAGACAATGCAATAGAAATTCATTCCTTCCCTATTTATGCTGTGATTGCAACCACCTCTGCAAAATGCCTTATTTTTAAGTTATTTGAATACACCATTTTCAGGCATTCTCTTACTTTCATTACAGAAACATTACATTGGAGCATTCCTAGGTCAGTGATAAGAATTGTAGTTCCCCATCCCACACCACCATTTTATTAGTAACCATTCAAATGGGCACAATAGACATATATTGCTACTTCAGCCTTTGTGAGCTTGTTTCTATTTTTATATAAAATTTATTCTTTAGTACTAGAATGAAAAGACATATACAAAAAGAAGCATATAACCAAGCATAATTGTTCTGGAAATTAAATGCATGAAAGTCAGGAAATTAAATTCCCAATGTTCAAGTTCAGTATTAATCCAATTCACTTGTGACCATCAATGGAAAAGTGATTTCTAGAGGACATCAATTGCACTTTGCTATTTGTCAAATTATAAGCAGAACTGATAAGGTAGTTTGACACTTCCTGTTAGAAAAAGCTGTTTTAGATTGCCACTAACATCAAACTTGAAATACAACAGCTTGAATCTTCGCCTTAGTATTATTTCTTTTTCTTTTTAGTAGTGCTCAGTAGATCTGGTTTATGAAAAAGAAGAGTGAGAGGTGACTACACTGCAGCTTCTAACTGCCTTCATGAGGAGAAAATGCCAACTAGTAGAGAGCTCTTCAGCCTCGCAGATAAGGCATAGTAAGAACCAATGTCTGGAAGATAAAACTAGGTGAACTCAAATAGGAAATAACCGTACATTTCTTTTAAACTGAGAGATTTATCTATAGGAAAAAAAAAAAAAAACTACTAAGGAAGTATTATGAACTCCATTTTTTAAAGAGAAGTTTCTTCAAAGCAAGACTGATACCTTTCTGGAATGTGCTTTTTTTTTGCATGATATTGGACTAAATGCCAGGGAAAATGTGTGTTACTTGATGACCTGTGTTATACAAGAATGTAGTCTACAAGCGCTGAGATGCAAAGACTGAAGTAAATTCAACAGCACCTATAAGAAAGCCTAAGTAGAATAATGCAGCACCTAAAATCTGTGAGATTCAAATCTTGATTATATATCAGATTAAGAAAATTGTCACAAAAACTGTCTTAGACTTCTTTGTAGAAGAAAAATGAAGACATATATGGTCCTATAAATACATTTGTAGGTTGTAACTGTTCTAGAACCTTCTATATATATCATATAAGCAGTTTGGCACATGTACAGGGAGACTGCCATCTGTGAAGAAAGCATTCAGTTCTCATGCTCCTTCTCTAAGTGCCTACTGATGATGTGTTCTTGATATTGCTAGAATTATCTTAGTTCTGAGACCATACTCAGCCTTCCTTGCTTAATATTAACTACTGAGAACATTGCAAAATGATGATTTCTAAGCTTTATGCATGAATTATTACTATTATATTTTGTTAATGTCTTTTTTTTTTTTTTTTTTCTTTTCTCCATAATAAAATTACTGTGATTTTGCTCTCTCTGGCTGCATATTCTCAGTTATTTCCCGGAGATGTGACTGGCATCTGTAAGCCCAGTTTTTAATACTAAAACATTTGTTTCTGATATCAAGAACCAATATAAACCAACTGTTCTACCTTATAGGTGGACGTGATATTTTAGTATCTCATGAAACTTATTTTTATTCTGCCTTTCATCCACTTAATGCTACCAAACAGCATAGTAATGGAAATTATTTTCAGGGGCAATGGAAGTTGCCATACATGGGTTCACTGTCCTCACTACTCACTGTATTAACTACCTCCTGGAAGTGTCTAAATGTTTGCTTAAAAAGCTTTTCAGATGATACCCTGAATGTTGTGTGTATGATAATTGTAAGTTATAGCAGACAAACCCTAAGATGGGATATACCCACTAAGCTGCTAATAACTACAAGTCGAGCTTATGCAACACTTACTCCACAGACATTTCAGCTGTTAGTAATACTATCACAACATTATTGCATTTGCATCATAATAGATTATCAAGCTTCTGAATACATTCTGTCTGAAATTATTGAGGGGTTATAATGAGAAATAGAGAGAAAACAGGCATGAAAGCTCTCAGGAGTAGGGACAGAAGTAACAGCACATGAGGTAAGAGAATGAGTAAAAAATGCATTCATACCACCATCATATTTTTAGGGTCATTTCACTGCCCCTAAAAAATTTATTTCAGGATAAATCTGAGATTTTTAGTCCTCCCTTGGTATTAGAGAATGAGATAGAGCTTATTTTTCTTATTATACTGTGATGCCTTTTTCTCTCTTGGTAGCAGGACACTTATATTTCACAGCACTTTTAAAACAGAAGGCTTTTGTGACTTTTTCCATTTTTCATTTTCTAGTTTATGTTGCTTTCTGATAGAATTAAGATGCTTCCAGAACTCATGCTTTCCCTATAAACAGATACTTAATCCAATGAATATATATATATATTCCTTATAATGTGAATGAAATCTTACTGCATAAAACACATTCACTGATTATTTTGATTGAGCAGTACTTTCTTTAAAAAACAGATATGATATGCACCCCCATAGATTAAAATTTGTATATCTACATATATGCTTTAACTTCACATATCTTTAAAATACACAAAGGCAAAAAAATTATTTTCCAAAGTAACTTTCACTTTTAAGTCTTTATTTCTTGCATGAATACACTGTTTGATATTCTACCATTATTTCATGATAGTTGGTGTAGTGCCTAGAGTTTAATTTTAAATCACAGTTCATCAATAATAGTGCAATGAGCATCTTTTCCTTGTTATATAAGCATTCTTTGAAGATCAGATAAATGTTCATAAAATATATATTTACAGCAATGTTTACATCAAGAAGTGTTCAAATTATAGATTTTTTGTTAATGTCTGAAATTATGATTCCAAATAAAGCTTCTCTGTGCAGTATAGATATATCAGTACAACTGATGATAGATTGGAAATCTCAGGTATAGACTATGAAAAAGCATGAAACTACACATTGATAAGATTATCAGTCTTCCCAAACCACATACTACTGGTTATAGCTCACCATGGTATATGGAGTGCAATAAAAGAATCATTGATAATATATGGAAAGTATTCTGATGCTAGAGACATCACTTTCAAGATTAAAATTACTACAACAATTTCTTGTATCCTGATAGCAATCGTTTTCTCTGTAGAGACAAACATTTTTTAACACAGATATTGGAAAGATAGTGGAGACCTATATCTTTTTGTAATAAAGTTGTCCTTGTTTTATAACTATGAAATAACATAATCACATTCAATAATACTGCATTTTTACTGAACTTGTTAAATGTCATGCAACGTCATATAATTAGTAATAATGCAATTAATCAACAAATAAAAGCTACATAATTTTCTGTAGAATACCTATGAACCTATGAGTATTTATTTTTAGGGAGTTTTTTTTCTTACCAGTCCCAACTATATTATCATCCTCACTTAAACTTTCCTGCAAACAGCTTTGTTCAGATTTGGAAGTTGGAATCCAAGCTACTCACCAACTTCTTGTAGTAGTTTGCAACCATCTTCACATTTGCCTCATTCCTGGTTGACTATCTTTCAAAATTTTCTGCTGAGGAGCCAGAGACAGACTTGCCTAAGGCTATGCTGCCTGCTATCAGAATTACAGCACTGTGGAGACAATGGCCAAGGCTATTTCTGTATGTGGTCAGTGCCAAGCTTTTCTTGACAACTTTGTTCCATACTGACAATGAAAATTACTGATGCTCTTATTTCCAAACACTTTTTCTTCCTTTTTGCACCTCAAACTGATGATGTTAGAGTTTTTCACAACATGCTTCCCTTTCTTGTCTGCTGGAACCAGACTGTCAACAAGTTGACCCTCTATCTTTTAGCTGATAATCTCTATGTCAGGATAGTTTGCTTTTGGATAGTGCTGTTATGTTGGATTTGTATTTGCCTTAGAGAAACTTCCCATTTTCAGCTCTGCCATATAAGAGGTTTGGGGACTAAATTGCCACAAGAAGTGGCAGGCCGTTTTAAATAGAAAAGCTAAGGTAAATAATATTTTAAAAGTTTTGAAGTGTCTTTCATTTGAAGTCCTGAGGAAGAGCAAAAGCATTAAGTAATTATATGCTTAAAGACACTCTAAAATGTATTGTTGTAGAATTTCAAGTTGACCAGTGCCATTGTGTTAATTGTGTTCCTAAATGTGCCTTGGCTACTTTCATCAGATAGTATTATGATGTAGATTCTACTATAAATGTTTAATAGCCATAGCAGGATCTCAAAGTCAAGATCCTTATTCTTTGACAAAGATATATGTGAGTGGAAATTCTAACACACAAGTCACAACTGGTACCACAAAGGTGACCAACAGGGGCCACTCCTGTTGGACAGAGATTATCAAATGATCCTCAGTTGTGTTGCCATATATACAACATAGCATTTATGAAACCTCTATATAGTTTTTGTATATAACAGTATCTGTATTATTTTACAGAAAAGAAAAAGAAATAAAATCTCTCAAAGAAACAAAGAATTATTTGACTCTAGATAAGGAAACTTCACAATTTACACAATGTCGATAATACTAATATCTAAAAATCAACTGTGTCCCTGTGTAATATTGACATTTGTCTCTTTTATCAACAATGAGGAAGAAGTTCATTATCTAATATAATATGTATTACAGCACTAGAAGACATGAAACAAGACAAATTTCATAACACTAATGAAAGATCTGAAGAGAAGAGGAAAGAAAAATGTAAATTTTGTTGTGTTTGGATGATGTAGTCTTTACTTTTTGTCTTAACTCTTCCATTACTACCATTAACAGATAAGGAGAGATGCTATGATTTATCATTTTCAAAATATTGAGTATTTATTCTTTTCTTCATCAATAACCCAACAGGAAAAAATGATGTTTGCAAATTCTTTTCAATTTAACCTAACAAATTCAGACAAACAAAAATGTAACTAGCAGATTCTGAATATATGATCAGAAAGATATGATATGAGAAAGACTGTATTAGTTTGGCTTAAATTTAATTAATTTCTTGCTTATTTTTTCTCTAAAAAAAATCTTAAACTTTTAGTGGATGATAAAATAATAGGATAGTAGAAAGCCTTAAATAACTACATCTAGTTGCTTAGGATAAAAAAACAAAGAGCTTTGCCTTTAAAAATTAGCATTACTTATATTCATCTGGCCATTCCATGTAAAACTGAAAAGCCAATTACTTTTCACACCTAAAAAATGAACTTCTTTAAACAGAGAAATTCCCTCATCAGAAATGAACTATTCACTTAGATCGTATCTGTCTGCAATACACTATTTGCTGCTTCTATACAAAATATAAGGAGAAATGATTTTGAAATCACCTGAAGAGAAAAAGGGTTGGAGCACCACATCCTAATTCTGGCTCCTGGGGTATTTTTGGTAAGCGTGTTGTATGTAGGCAACATCTAATCAGTAATACTCACAGCAGGCTATGCTTTTATTTTCCATTTGTTTCCTGTTCTATAGCTCATGTAGCCATTCAGTAGGATGTTGATCCTGAAAGTTGTTAAAACTTTCATAAAAATGTTGTAAATGGATGAAGAGTACAAACATTTGATCAGATGGCTACCAAAGTCAAAGTAAACACAAACCTACTGTTTCAGTAGAATTAGAAGTAATAACAGTTTTTGGATAAATATAATCTCTCTTGCCAAGAGATCACTAAACATTTTCACTCTGGTTGATAGAAACATATACTGGAGTCTCCTGCAATACTTTAGTTAAGATTAGGGAATCTTTTTTCTCCTTCATATTAGAAAGTTTATTCTTTCTAATTGAAAAATTGAAAAGCAAGCAAACAAACAAGAACAACAACAACAAAGAAACAGAACAAAAAAGGCTTTCTTTCTCAGTTATGAATCACAGTGTGTGCAGTTTTAAATATCCTTGACTCCTCCATTTCATTAAACTTTCTACTAATGTAGAAGGGTCTACACCTTTTTTATAGATTTCTGTTGTGAATATCAAGCACGTCAAAGACATATTTCTTCAGTAAAAGATAAAGTCTGTAGTCATCATTCCCCTCAACCCCTGTACAAGGTTTCTAAATCAAGAATTTTTATTTAATCCTAGCATCATGTTGTATTTGATTTCAGCAGACATCAGCTTATAATGATTGTCAATGTCACGTTGACCTTCCCTGTCTCCTACTTTCCTGTGGCTCTACCATGGGAGAAAGAAATCCTTTATTATTAATAGATCATTTTGAAATCCTCTGCACATCTATCTTGGAATCACACAAAGTCAATATTCAATGATATATGCTGCCCTATCTGTCATTTTTAATCACAAACTGTACACTCCCTGTAAAAGTTATTGTAATAGTGAATGAATCACACCACTTTGATATTAATGCAGCTTACAATGCATGTTAAATAGGCAGGAATTTCCCCTGAATTTTAACGATTTGTGTATTTTAATAGGCTGTCATTCTGACATTTTTCTCACTTTAAGGCAGTAGATGGGAATTATTGCTGGACATATGCAGACTTTTAATTTATAGGAGATTAAATTTATAGCAGATTAAAATAATCAGAAGCAGACCTATGGATAAAAAATTCAAATTGCCATTTTCATAAACTGTACAAGGATGTTGCAATCTAGAAAATGATTTCTTGTAATACAAATTATAGTTAATGTAACATTACTAACAGAATCTTGAAGGAAAAAACAGACTTGATGGTTTCCTTTAATAAACCATTATTTTATTTTATTTTATTTTATTTTATTTTATTTTATTTTATTTTATTTATTTTATTTTATATTAATTTAATTTAATTATTTTAATTTTTATTTTATTTTATTATTTTTATTTAATTATTTATTTTATTTATTTTTATTTATTTTTTTTAATTTATCTTTTCAGTTAGAAAATAATTTCAACTTGCTTAGAAATTATCACAGACATTTATTTCTCTATCTGCATATCTTAAATAAAGGGGGCTTACATTTTTTAATGGAAAAGGATAAATCAATTGAATATTTTTAAAAAGTTTTCTGTTTCATCATGAAATTGTTTAATGAGAATAGGCCAGAAAGAATCTAGGAAAGAATCTCCAAGTTATTGAAAACTAAGGATACGTCTAAAGATGAGCATGGATAGGGGAGAAGCAGCCCATTTTTCCTTTATTAAAAATCCCATTAGTAAAAATAATACTAATGATTTTTTTTTCCAAAAGCAATTTTTTGTTATTATTTATTTATTTATTTATTTATTCCTCAAAGTCTTTTACAATCAGAGTTGGAGCATAATACTATGTTCCTCCCCTCCCTTCTGGATTTATGAGTTTCTGTTCTGGCCTTTATAATCATGAAAAAGATGAAATCACATAATAAGCTCCTCATTCATCATAAAAGATATTTCTATTTGTATACAATTTTGAAGTATTTCTGGACGTATACTTAAGTGCTTTGTGAAGTGAGGACTAACCAAATTTGTTTTAGGATCACAAAAATGTATCCCAAGTAAATGTACAGAAACATGGGTTTCCTGCTTCTGATGTTGAGTATGGGTCTTTCCAGTTCATGTGCTAGTTTCCTTCTGCCTTCCAATTATACTTAACAAGTGAGAGTAAAAGCTATATTGTAAGTACGTAAATAAGTTTTTGTATTATATATCTTACATTAAATAGATTAAACCAGAATGTTTTCAGTTGCAATTTTAGATTATTCTTGTAGGTTTGGAGTCATGAAGCTCTTTTGGTCTGTGAATGTTTATAATCTCAGTATTTTTATGTGGTTTAATTACATAAATTCTTTATAAATAAAACTAAGAGGAGGATGTTAACAATATGCCATTTCATGTTAACATTAAACCACTGTCCTTCCTAGCTGCAGGGTTAGTGAGAAAAAGCTAATAAATATTTGTGAGACAATGACAATCACTTCACAGAGTTCACTGAACAAAACAAAGTCCATAGAAGGCTGAAAGTATGAGATACTCTGAATTAGGAAAGAAAGGAGAATGCTATAAAAAAGTATATAGAGAAGCATAGACAAATATGCATTTCGACAATACAAAATGCTCAAATACAAATGTGCTTTAATAAATGAAAACACACACGCACAAAATTACTTTATTTTGAATTAGATATGCAGTTGATCTTCTGTAACTTTGTAATTCTATTTGTTCCCTACTTAATTTGTTGAATGTCAGAAAGTATAAAATGAATTTCAGTCTGAATCACTAATAAGGGCAGAAATCCTTGTTTCATCTGAATTGCATTTTAGGTGGTTCTAAATAGTGAGCAAGTTTTGTCCTTGCTCATCTCCAGGACCGTGGTCCCTGAGTACATGGTCACACTGAAAATGTACTGAAAATGTACACAACTGGGGCTTACTTTTGGAACAGTCTAGTTAGCAGTGGTGGTTTTACTTGGGTGGGCAGCCGAACTCCACCACAACTGCTCTCTCACTCCCCCTCCTGAAAGAGGAACAGGGAGAAAATACGATGAAAAGGGCTCAAGGGTTGAGATAAGAATGAGGAGATCACGCAGTAATTATTGTGATGGGCAAAACAGACTCAGCATAGGGAGGTAGTAAGATTTATTGCCTATTACTAACAAGCTAGAGAAGCGAGAAACAAAGGAAAGAAACCAAAAGCACCTCCCCCCCCATCCACCCGCTTCCACCTCCTCCACCCGAGCAGTGCAGGGGAACAGGGGAATGGGGGTTATGGTCAGTCTATAGCGCTTCTTCTCCACCGCTCCTTCTCGGTCACTCTCGTCCCCTGTGCCGTGGGGTCCCTCCCACGGGATGCAGTCCTTGCCGAACTGATCTGGCGTGGGCTGCCCACAGGCAGCAGCTCTTCAAGAACTGCTCCAGATATGGGTCCGTACCACAGGGTCCATCCCTCAGGAGCAAACTGCTCCAACCTGGATCCCCCACAGGCAGCAGCTCCTGCCAAGTCAGCTGCTCCTGCGTGGTCTCCTCTCCACGGACTACAGCTCCGGCCTGGAATCTGCTCCAGCAGGGGTCTTCCACAGGCCGCAGCCTCCATCGGTGCAGGTCCACCTGCTCCATTGTGGTCTCCTCCATGGGCTGCAGCATGGAACCCTGCTCCACCGTGGTACTCCGTGGGCTGCAGAGGGACCACGGCCCTCACCACAGGCCGCAGGGGAGTTCTGCTCCGGCGCCAGGAGCTCCTCTCCCCCTCCTTCTTCACTGACCTTGGTGCCTGCAAGGCTGTTCCTCACTCCTCTCACTCTCCCAGCTGCTGTGTGGCGCAGCGTGGTTTTTTTTTTTTTTTTTTTCGCCCTCTTAAATATGCTTTCACAGAGGGGCAAAACAACATCACTTATTGGCTCAGCTCTGGTCAGCACTGGGGCCCTTACCAAACATGGGGCAGCTTCTAGATCCTTCTCACAGAAGCCACTCCTATGGCCCCCTGCTACCAAAACCTTGCCACATAAACCCACTACATTAGCTCTCTCTAATAACTGGACAGAGTACATATGATCCAGTCTACCACTGTATGAACCCCTTCAGAAAGCCATCAGGGAGCTGCAATGCACCAAGCTTGGCTTCCTCTGAAGAGTTCTCTGACATCATCTATGTGCATGAACATGCAGGCACACCCCAAGCATCACCTGACCTAATGAAACAGGAACTGGGTTCTTTAGATTTTTTACCTGAGAATGGTTCTCTACCTGCTGTTTAATTTATGTTTAGAGTGAAGACTGGAAACTGAAAACAATTGGTCTGTAACTGTTTGCTGGAAAGTCCATTGTTAAGTGGGACTTGTAACTTACTGTCCACAGTTCTAAGGATGTGATCTTCACATTGCCTAATGACAGGATTAGAGGTACAGTTTGAAATACGTAAAGACTGATGTGAGGAAAGCTAAAGACAGAAAATGCCAGGTTATGACTGAACAGAGCAGAACACCCCATTAAGGAGCCATTTAATTTTAACTGCAAATAATCTTCATGCTTGTTGGCTGTAAACATAGTTACCCCATTAAGAGTGAGGAGAGGATTAAAGACGAAAATTTAGGTTGAGGATTACCAGAGTTTTGTTGCAAGTTCAGGGTTGTATGAGCAAGAGAGGATTGGTTCCAGATTAAGAAACCGAAATAAAACTTTATACAAATAAGCATTCATGCTATTTGTGCTGTCATTACATTAAAAGAAAGCTAGTCAAAGGAATGTTCAGATGTACAGCTTTCCAGGCTCAATTATTTAAATTGCCACTAACTATATTAACAACATTCTATATCTTTATTTCAAACTGAGTTCTAGTCCTGCCAATATTTGTGTCCAATGGTTTGTATTTTTTCCCCAGTTACAGAGAAAGGGATCAATAGGGATTGAGTGTTACATGACAGTTATGGGGATGCTGGGGAATAAGAGTAGAGGGAACAAAAATGATTGTTGAATTGTCTTTCATAATTAGTAAGGGAGATACTATAATAGCTATTTGATTTTTTGTGGTCTTTTTCATTTCATATATCATAGAATCATTAAGGTTGGAAAAGACCTCTAAGATCATCTAGTCCAACCATCCACTTACCACCAACATTGCCCACAAAACCATATCCCTAAGTACCACATCTACCCTTTCCTTAAACACCTCCAGGGACGGTGACTCCACCACTTCCCTGGGAAACCTGTTCCAATGAACAGGATATATAATCATATCCTGTGATTAAGCTTAAAATTAGACATAGTAAAATGATAGGTTATTATACCAGAATATAGCTCTTATTATTTCATACTGAGATATAAAAAAATTAGAGGAAGGCAGCTAGCATTTTCTTGGATCCAATATTTTATAATCTGTTTTTTAACAACAAGGAATCCTTTTGCTGCAGCTAGCTTTTGGGTGAAGAGCATTCTGTGAGCACATAGAAAGGGAGCCCTATCACATGGATAATGTGGCTGGCTGTAGCATATATTCTCCTTAGAAAAAAGGTGACAAAGACCTTAAGGAATTCACACTTCATAAATTTTTTTCCGAGGGGATTAAAAGCCTGGTTATGACATTTAACACACTAGTTTGTATGTAGAAAATAAAAGTATTCCAATAATAATAATAATAAACCCACATAATTTCAGAATTAAATCCAATTTACAAATTGTAGTATTCGTTGAGAAATCTAGCTCAAGGTTTGGGAAAGCATTAATGGGCACAAAAAATTGCATTACATCTGGACACTGTAACCCATACAGATTATTATTCTAAGGATTTTTATTACAATATATATATTTATTTATTACTTTATTAAAAAGCCTTGTTAAAGCTCAGTTGGTTTCCTATAAAATTAATATGTAGTTCTTTAAATATATGTACTTCAATGTGTCTTAAGAGTATAAAGAAACCCTTATACCACTCAATCTGCAGGCAATGATTCATATTATACTTCAGTAATTAATCACATTAATTACATTTTCTGGAGAGGAAAGGAGATAGGATATCAATGCTTTTCCTGTAGAATACAAACAAAACATACAAATTCTTTTAAGCTAGTAATCAACAGAACCATCAACATGTGCTTATTAGTTATATACTTATTAATATTCTCTCCCATTCATGGTATTTTACTACTTGTTTAAGATTCATGGCAAGGTATTTTAGAACGGTAAGAAAAGCTATTACCAGGGACAGGGTGGTATCTCATAGGATTTTATTGTAATTATTCTTACTGCAATATTGCAACATATTTTTTCAATTGAATTACTGATTATAAAGTAGGCATTTTTTAGGATCTGATATCCATCAGAAAATTTCACACTAAATTCAGTATACTTGCCTCAGTTTCAAAGCTTCTTGTCTTTATTTTTATTTTTTTATTTTTTTTTCAGTTTACCCTTATCTAATCACCTGTATACCTAACCAGCTCTGGCTAATATTTGCCAGTCAGAATCTTCTTTCTCAAAAGGATCAGCTTATTACATTTGAAAAACAATTTTGGCAGCTTATTGGAAGTGAACTTGCAGTTTCTTGTGAGAGTGCCAATCCTCTGCTGAAACAAAAATGTCCTTAAGAAGAAGAAAATGTTTCTAATCATAGCTACACATTGAAATCACTGAAATATCCGAATTCAAAAGTAAAATGCAAGTTCTTCAATAAATAAATAAATAAATAAATAAATAAATAAATAAAAATAAGAAACCATTTATTTAAAGACGATTTTTACAGGAGAAAGATTTTTTTTTCTTTAAAATAGCTGTTTTACACGTTGGATTTCAATGCAATTTCTACATTTTCTCCAGCTTGTGAAAGCTTCGATAACGTCAAATCCCCAAACAGGTAACAGCTCCTTAGAACTAAAATGAAAACCTTTAGCCATGCCTTCTTCTTAGACTCAAAAGAGGCTGCACTTACATATTATCTTTTCCAAGGCATTTCTATAGAGTTTGAATTCATCCCAATTTCTGAAGCTTCCAGTCATAACAATCTACTCAAATAATTAAATAATTAAATAATTGATTATTTTTAAGGGGTTGGGGGGGCAAATCAAATCTTCTTTATGAAGCTTTAGGCATTATCATAAAGAAGTCTTCCGATAGTCTTTCTCAATTTCATGTGTTTAATTGTAAACCAATCTGTTAATCCTATCTGAAAGTAATTGGAGGAACATTCATAATATCTCTCTTAAAAAAAACAAAACAAAACAAAAACAAAGAAAAAAACCCAAAGACATAGT
This sequence comes from Anser cygnoides, assembly GCF_040182565.1. Lineage (NCBI taxonomy): Eukaryota > Metazoa > Chordata > Aves > Anseriformes > Anatidae > Anser > Anser cygnoides. Next base: position 104,975,268 of record NC_089874.1, on the reverse strand, counting down.
ATTTTTATTTTACAAATCATATACTTATGAGAACAATAATAGGAACCATCATGATGAAAAGTTGGTAAAGAACTCTATTTTGAGACAGAAGTGTTAGAAGAAATGTCCACTCTATAAGTTTTATTTGAACTAGAAATATTACAACATCATTATTTCAGCTTCAACTGAGAAAATAAAGCAGTTTTACTGAATTTTTTAGTGATTATATACTGTCGTTCATTCATTATCAGCATTTTTTCTCTTTTAAAACTAAGCAGTTCCAAGAGGCAGTGAAAAATTAACAAAAAATAATTAAAGAAAAAATTACATTCATCTGTGAAAAAATAGAGAACAAATATGATTGTTAGGTTATGAAAATTGTTTTCACCATTTTGACAAGTTATTATTTTATTCTATATTCATCTTTCTAAGAGCTTCTTAAAATACGCTATATGCCATACTCATTTGATATTTCTTGTTAGGAAGGTGGGGGAAAGGACACATCATTTTTGTCTAATTAAATGCCTCTTTTCGGTGTCTTATTTCAGTGACATTTACAAAAAAATCCAAGGGGAAATTTGGGTGAATATTTTAGAATGCAGACCTATTCTTTACTAGGGCATACAGAAATATACACAGATGTGCAAATATTGGTAACAGAATTTTTCTCCAATCTGAATATTATCAGTTCTGAACATCTTTGCATAGAACAATCAAAGTTAAAGTTAAAAACTTTGTAAATTTATACAAAATGGTATTTGATCAGAAGATATTTTGAAAGTGTGATTCACAGTAGATTGCTTATTTTTCAAATAGGAATTAGGAAATATACTCCAGGAGTATAATTATCTTGGAGTAATTCTGAAACTATAGGAGACAAAATAACACATTAAGCATTACAAGAATCAGAAATCATGAGTTATACTAAACTAAAATTCTAAACTAATAAATTAAAATACTAATTTTTAGTTTAATTATACTAAACTACAATATAAAACTCTAACTAAAACTGTACTAAAATACAGAGACTTTAACTATCTTCAAATTTTGAGCATTATATTACTCAGTCTCCTTTGCCTAAATTGGAATATCTATTATGAAAAATATATGTTCTTATAAATTCTTCATGAACACTGTCACTTGTAGGCATGTTTTACAGTTTCTATGTGTATTTCAATATGCAAATATACATAAAAATACAAAATATTATACATAAAATTATACATAAAATACACAAAATATTCAATATTCAATATACATATAATTATTTCAGAACATTTATTACAGGACTGTGGATATGCAGCATCTTGATTTAACAAATACACAACTAAAAGTCCAGAGTAACAAATCCAAAAAGGTCAGTTTCCTAAATCTTTCCAATATATTATGGTTGATTGAACTATACGCAGAAGAATGTAATGGAATGTAATGCAATGCAATTGTTAAACAATAAAACACTTCTATAACTTACAACAAACTCTAGTAAAAACAGTATGCATAGCACCAAAAAGAAAGATTTGGGATGATCTGCATTTAAAAGAAGAGCAATATATATATTTTTTTATTTGTTTGTTTGGGGGGGGGGCAGGGCTATTAAGAAAAGGACTTATTTAATAATTCTGTTTACAGCTATAGCACAATGAAATGTAGAACATTATATTTAGGCACATTTAAAGAGAAAAATAAGGACTGCAAGTGGGATTCCTAACTGGTATGGTTGTGTGAGTAGTTTTACATGTATGTGTCATTCATTCACCAAATATTTTTAAGGGCTTGTCATCACTGATTAAATCATTTCAACATTATGAAGACAAATTTAAATTGGTTCATGCTGTGTGTAAGAATCATCAACAATTCCAGTTAAAATCACTGATAAAAATATGTGACAAACCTACTTATACATTTAAAAAAAAAAAAAAGAAAAACTTTTTTTGGGGCGGAAGTAAGAAAATTTTAAGTTTCATTTAATGTAGTGTGATCTAAGTCAGTTAACTACAGTTGTCTTTAAGATTCAGGACTGGAATGAATATATATACATAAAAGCAAATGGAGGCCAGATACACATTGTATTATAGAAAGAAGGAGTTTAGATTAAAATGAGGAGCTTATAACATGTTACATAACAGATTTGGAAATATCATACAAAACATTTAAATGATTAAAATAATCAGTCAACTAGTCAGCAGTCAACTTTAGTTTGGACAATTGATGGCAAGAATCTCAAGATCCAAATGACACTGCCATCATTAATACATGAAGACACTCATTTTCATTTTCATAACTGAATAGAGGGAGACTTTGGCAATAAAGTGCCATTTTATTCTTCTCACTTTCTAAAGTTAATCAAACTTCTTAAATTCCTCAAAAATCTCCTGTTTTAACAGGAAAAAAAAAAAGATTTGTAGTTTTAATATAAACATTTACATTTATATTGCAGGTCTGTCTTTTTACAACACAATTTTATTATCCATGTAATAGCAACTGAAAAGCTAGCTGGTATCACATGCCTCATTACCTTAGCATATGGTAAAACAACTGCAAGGAATCTGAACAAAAGAGCCTTTACAGTGGAAATGTAGCCTTCACACCAGCAACAGGGGAGAAAGGTTAGCTTGCTGTGACAGTCTATGCTCATTGCACGGCAGAACACTTACTCTGACTTCCACAAAATTTAAGCTAAGCTTTAGCTTAGCCTATATAGTTCTTATGAAAATTTTGTAGATGGATATTTGCACATACACAAATAAATAATTATAGATTGATATTAGGTATGTATTAGGTATGAAACTAGTATTTTCTTATTTTTCTTCAGGATGACAGAAAAAAAAAAGAACACTTAAGAAGGGGCAAAACAAAAGAAGAATGTAATTTTTGAATGTCAGCTAGGCAATAAAATAGGACATCAATAAAATAACATCATTTGAAACTACTCAAGTCATTTTGTCTTAGTAATTACTGGGGATAACTCAGAAAAAAACTTAAATGAGCATTAGTGATATTATTCCTTCATTTTTGTTTTTCTATAGTTATATCTATGATGGTGACAGCAGCACTCATTGGCAGACAGCTTTCTTCTTTTATTATTGGGGAGAAAAGGAAGGTGGAAGAAAAGTAGAGAAAAGGAACACAAGTTCCAAATTCTTTAAAGCAAATTATTAAATATTTCTTGTCTCTAGTAAAATTAAAAGCAAGGTATATGAAAGAGATTTTTTTTTTCACCATTACAAATATCAATAGTTTTCAGAATTGGAACAATGAATGCCCTCCCTTGACAGCATGTTTTGATTAAATGTTATATGTGACATGTGTGTAAATGTTGTGGTGAGCAGGGGGTCAGCCACTTCTCACAGATAACTAGTGATAGGACGAGGGAATGACATCAAGTTTTGCCAGGGGAGGTTCAGGTGTGAAATTAGGAGAAATTTCTTCTCAGAAAGAGTGGTTAGGCATTGGAACAAGTTGTCCAGGGAGGTGGTGGAGTCACTGTCCCTGGGGGTGTTTAAGGAAAGGTTGGATGTGGTACTTAGGGATATGGTTTAGTGGGTAATATTGGTGGTAGGGGGTTGGTTGAACTAGATGATCTTGAAGTTCTTTTCCAACCTTAATGATTTGATGTTTTCTGATGGTTTTAGTTCTTTTATTTCCCCCCCCGTTCTGTATCTTAGTGGAAGCCAAACATCAGCATCACAGACCAGGGTGATCTCACCACATTTATAAGCCTAATCCATGTTTCTGCAAACATGCAAGCATATATCATGGCGCTGTAGTCCCCTTTAGAGGAGGAGATTTTCTAGAGCAGACGTGATATTAAAATGATCAGAAAACATTTATTGGTATTTATGTGAACATGTTCTCTGTCTTTTCAAAGACTTCATGAAAATTAATGCAAAGACTTTCTGAAAGTAAAATAATATTTCTTGAAGAAGAAAGATTGCTTTGAAGCCTTCCTCAGAACCTATTGTAAATCACTCATCAACATTTTACTGTATTTGAAAGTACTAACAATGTGTAATTGTTGAAATTACTTGATATAATTAAAACAGAAGATCACCAAAGACATGTATCAGTTTGAAATACAGTTTTGAAGTCATGTTCAGTACTTTGAGGAAGAAGATCCAGCTCCACTAATTTTTAGGGGTAAATTACTGACATTGAAAATCAATGTGAATAAAGCAGGGAAGGAAGTGACATTTATCTTGTCTTTGCTAGGTTGATCTTAGCATTCTGCATAGCCTTTATCTATTCTTTATCTGAGGGTTCAAACATGTTGGTATCCTTCCTGATTTTAGCTCAAATAATTATAAACATATTAGTCATTGTTATACTTTAATTTCTATGGTTATTGATTTTTTAATTACACATAGCAAAAGTAAAACAGCCTTTTTTCCTTTTATCTCTACCATATTTGATCATCTGTTTCTGTCCTTTATGAAAAACTGTGTAATTAAGCATACAAAAACAAAAGCAAAATTACATATGTAAATGCATTTCTCTGGATTGCTGAGGATGAACTTAGGACATGACACTAATTAACCACATTGGTACTGAGAGGAAAGGAAAAAAGCATGCTTTTTTTTTTTTTTTTTCCAGAAGCAATCCAGAAAAAGAAGAGTAACATGTTACAGGTTCTAAGTCCTGACAGAGGTACAGAAGAATACAGAAGTAAAAGCTACTGGTTTTGACTGTTTCCTTCTTTCTCCAATACATGCTTTCCTTTCCTTAACCTATTACTTTTGTCTAATCCATATTAATTTCTCCCTGTCTGGATTTCCGAGACTTCTAACAGATACAGCCACAGGCTATACACATCATTCCCACCAGGATACACATAAGAAATGTAAAAACTTGGTTTCACTAGGAACATAAGATTTTGCATGCAGAATTTGAAAATAAACCCTTGCTCAACATGCTGGGAGAAGGACAACATGGACCATTGGGGTGCCTTCCACAGAAAGACTTGCTGGACTGACAAGTTCACTCAACTCATAACCATTAAATAATCTCTGAAAATGACTATAAAAACTTGCTAAATAGTAAAACAACACAACACACAAATACAAAAATAAATCACATTCAGTAGTACTGACAACGTCTAGTATTTGTATCCAGATAAACTCAAATTCGACAGGTAATTACGTCAATTTATTGACGTAATCTTTGAGGTACACCATCCTCTTGACTCAGTCCTTTCCTCCAGCACACCCGTGCTTCTAAGGACATGATGAATGCTGCAGGCAAGACTGAGCTACACATTTGTCTTGGTATCTGAAAACCTTCCTATGTGTATGTAGAAAAATATACACTCAAAGACCATGGTATGAACTGACCTAGCATTCTAGTCCATATATTCAATAAGTAACACAGTTCCATTTCATTGCCTCTTATTAAGCACAAGGTACAGTTTTATCCTTGAAGAAGTCTGAATCCCACTCCCCACCTTCCCACCTCACCCCCCCCCCCAAAAAAAAAAAATAAAAAAATAGAAGAAAATAGATGAAGGTTTTCTTGCTAAGGAAATATTTGACCTATTTCCATCCTTCATGCATCCTCCTTCTGAAGAAAACATTATCATAGGAAAAGCCAAAGCTATAACAAGAGGAGCCCACAATTTTGGTTTTGAAAAGCACTATAATAGCTATCAATGCTAACAGAATTGCTACCCATATTTCTTAAAATAAGCTTAAAAATGTTTTAAGCTTATAATTTGTTAATAAAAGCTTAAAAAATATATAAATATTCCCTTTTCCTTTGACAGCTCTGGACTGATGGTACAAGGGAATCATAATATAGAAGAGTCAACAGTCAAAAATATACAATATGTTTTCTTAAAGTAAGACAAATGCAATGATGAATTAGATCATTCCTTCACTTGCTGTCATAAGTGATGGGAGAGTACAGATAAACAGTCTCTTTAATATCAGTCCTGACTGGATTAGCTTATTCAGACCTCAACAGAATGTACTAAGTTTCTCTGTACAGGCAACCAAATAACTGCAGAACATTGCGACTTTCACTCACTACTGAGTTGGGCTGTCTTTGAACATCATATCCCATTTATTCCTCCCTAAGTTATACAGCTGCAATGTCAGCACTTTTCCCATCAACTTGTATGAAACTAAAGGCAATGAAATGCACAGTGATTTGTTAAATATGTCCTATAAGCAGACATTATGATGCCATCATTGTGTGTGCACTCCACATTACTCATGCAGCATGTATATAAATTACATTGTCATCATGAACTTCTTTCATACACTTTGTTTGTCCTTGCTGTCTTAAAATACACACTGGCTATCACTCAAAGCTGAAGGAAATATCCTACAAGGTCATTCAGCGCAAAACAGATGTTCATATAATTTATGGCTATAAACATAGGCTTGTGCTTTATTAGACTAAATATTAGGTAATAAATTATAGGAAATATTATCTTTCAGGAGGTTAATCAACCTGACTGTATGGTGTGTCATTTACTTTACTGTTCAAGGTTTTAGATATTCTATTTAGATATTTTGGTTTTAGTAAGGTGTTCTTTTAACATACACAAAATGAGTGTGGCTACAACATTTTATATACTACAAATGTTACAGTAACTGCAATTATCCATCAGGATATTAACATGAGCAAATTATTTATAATCTTTCTTGTGTAGAACTGAAAAAAAAAAAAGTTTTAATTGCCTTTTCCTACCCTAAAATTTATGGAAAGAATCATTCCTGAACAAGTAGTAAAAACATAAAATTGAAAATAGGTTACCTTATCCTTAAGGGTTACCTGACCCTTCCCTCTCAAAATGGTGTATTATTTAGCAGAAACCCCTCCCTCTCAAAATGGTGTATTATTTAGAAAATTATTTCCAATAATGTTACACAAACGTTTTCAACCAATTTAGAATACACAAAATCCCAACAATTACTGAAAAATCATGTGTAGTGTTAACCCAGGGGTGTTACTAAGCTTCCCCATACTAGGCCAATATATGAAGTCAAGTGGAGAAAGGGCAGGCTCATAGCTGATGTTCCTTCAGTCACTCTGGTTTAGTGAAAAGATGTGGCATCTAATATGAAGCTGCCACAGGAGCTACTTATGCAGCAGCTTCCAGTATGACACAACCCAATGTTGCAGCACAGTTAATAAGGCTGCGTGTGTGAAGTTCTGCCATTTTTCTCCTGCTATAAAATGACATATGCCAGGAACCTCTGGTTAATCTGTTTTCTTGTAGCACAGCAAGAACCTGTGCACTATGTATCTAACTGAACTGGAAGAAAAGTACATATGCATACACATACATGGTTATTTCAAATTCTCAACACTCATTTGTTAGTACAAATATACAACGCAAAAATATGCCATGGCAGAAACCATAGCAGGAAATCCTACACTCACCGTTCAAGACTTGATAGGCTCTTTTAAGAGATGAGAATACTGTTTCTTAGTTTGTAAAAGTTAAGCACTTTCTAGTCATCTCTAAATTTAATTTGAATTTAATTTCTTGACTGAGAGGCATTGGCCAGCTTTATCTAGGATATAAGAGATTTTCAAAGCAAAAATCACAATGTAATAGACCTGAAGTGAATGCAGAAAACTTTGACAAACTTCCAAGAAATGCCTTCATCACATTTTTAATTCCTAGTATAACAAAATCATTATTTCAGAAGAATTTGTTCTGCCTTAGGTTTCGACATGGTCCTATACTGTTTAAATAAGCCCCAAATTTAGTTCGTTTAATTCTTAAAAGAAATTAAAATATAGTGTATAAGAGCATATGAGATAGTTTCCTATGGGCATTTCAAATGTGGCTGTTCTGTCCTTGCAGCCCTACCAAGAAAAATGGTGATATTCAATGTATAAAAGTAGCCAAAAGGTTTACTGCTGCTTACCACCTTTTTGAAAAACATGGGACTATGTTTTATAAACCCATAATTCAAAGACCTTACTCAAGAATTAATCTGTTAAGTGTAGTCACTATCTGTTCTTGCAGATGTGCTTCCTCTGACAATTTTTGTCAAAAAAAAGTTGTCAAAAAAAAGAAAAAAAAAAAGAGATTTTCTGTGATATTTAAGGACAGTTCTTTTCCACTCTTTTTACAGATGTACCAATATTAAGCCAAAGCTCTCTTACTTTCTATATATGCAGAAGTGAATTCAAGTAGGGATGTGCATGGTGATGGAAGCGAAATTTTATGACTTTCGACCTGTTAAGTCAGTCCTTCAAAGTCATTCAATATGCACATAGAAACACGATGTTCTTGACAGGTCCTTCTTATAGATTACAAGGTTAAGAAAAGTAGAGATGACAATGCAAAGAGTCTGCTTCAGCTTCTGCTTGTACATTGAGAAGACAAAATCCAATCTCATTCACTTTCAGGCTTTTCTGTATACTGTGCATACCTGTCTTCAGTATTAGGAAGAATTTATTTTCACCTCCACCCCATATGTAATGTAACTAGGAGAATCTTTTTAAATATAAAATGTTTACATGATGGATTAAGATGGGGCATATTCATAAAGATATGAATAAACTAGAAAGAATTAATCTGCCAAGTTTCATTCATTTTCATTGATTCTCTATTTTAATGACAATTTTAGATCATTTGAAGCAATTTAGGGTATACAAAGTGATTCATAATCATTTTGGAGGCTCCCTTGAGAACTAGAACCTTTATAACATTATCTGGACTACTATCAGTCATGCCATTGTAATATATGAAAGTACTGACCTTTTTACCTTTTTTTTTTTCCTATAAGTGTTATTCTAGACTTTCAATTACTTAATTTACTTTAAAAATCTGGCTTTGGGGTGAATACCCAACATTTTTGAAAATTCAAGCCCTTTTGTCCATTAGCTTTTCCACTTTCAACTTTGTGGAGAGACAATGACTGTGTTTGAAACATGGTGTGTAATGCTAGCTTCACAAAGAGTATAACAGGGACCATAAATTACTGCCTGAATTGTAAATCTTTAAGAGTAAAACCACACTTTTATTTCTTTATTTAATCTTTAAATTAATTTAATTATTCCATAAATGATAAATGATATTTACAGAAATTTTATGGCAAAATTGGGCTATTTTCAGCTTTACTTTGTATGTGCTCATGGTGAAGAATAGTAACTTGGAAAACAAAGTTTTGCTTCAATAGTGGAAACAAAGTTAAAGTGTTTGTTCAAATGTTAGCTTTTGGTCGATATGTAGTTAAGCAGAATCACAGAATCACAGAATCGTTTAGGTTGGAAGAGACTTCCAAGATCACCTAGTCCAACCTATGACCTAACACTAACAAGTCCTCCACTAAACCATAGCAGATGAGATGAGATAGAGCCTGCATATGGTTCTTTCAATAAACATTATGTCTCATCTAGAAAAACAAACAAACAAACAAACCAAAACAACTTTAATAGTACCGCAGCTTTCATTTTTGTGACAAATAAATTTTCCAGACTTGAACTCAAACAATCATATTGCTACAGTAAAAGACTTTTTTAGCTAATCTGGTTCTGCACATGAGATTCCTACAGATAAGTATTTTTGGTAACAGAAACCTTGCAGTTTATAATACCTCTAAGTAGGTATTTTAAATGGGAATGGACATCACTGAGAACTGCTAGTACAGATCAAAAACTTGGTTATGATCCTTGTTTGTTTGTTTGCTTGTTAAATCCTTTTCTCTCCACATGTGAGTGTCATATAAAAACACAGACAAATACAATTCTTTTTATTGAAAAGAAGGGTAGTAAACAAGCCAGTCTCTCTAAGAATCAAGTTACGTAACTACATAACTTACGTAACTACATAATAGATATCAATTATTAAAATAGGAATGGATTCCACATTTATTGGTTTATCAGAACAGTGCAGAAACCATATTAAGGGTAAATTCTTACCTATTATTTTAGTAACTACTAAAAAAAGAAATATAGTAGTATGTGTCACATAATAGTAAAAAATATTAATTAATATAACTAATTTATATCAAGAATGTTATATCAGGGCTGTTTCTCTCCCATTTTCTCACTCCTCTCTCCCAGCTGCTGTTGCACAGCAGATTTTTTTTTTCCTTTCTTAAATCTGTTCTCACAGAGGTGCAACCAGGGTCACTCACTGGTTTGGCTCCGGTCCTTTTAGAGGCAGCTGGAACTGGCTCTTATCTGACATGGGGCAGCCTTTGGACTCTTCTGACAGAGGCCACACGTGCTATCCTTGCTACCAAAACCTTGCCATGTAAGCCCAATATATATAGATGTTATAGCCCACATATATAGATGTTGCAAGAATTAAACAGGTAACAAAAAATGGAATAAAATTTACAGTAACCGAATTAAATTCCATCGATTAATCTTAAATAGTAGGACAAACTGTCATATTGATTAAATTACTGGTCATTGGAATAAAAAAGTAATCACTTCTATTTTTTTCTAATAAGATGAGGTAAAAGTATAAATATGAAAAACATCAAACATTTTTTTAAAAATGTGTAGTATCATTTTCTTACTATGGGTGAAGAGCATTTGGTATCAGAACTATAATAGTAGCTATTATCAACTCTGTATTGTTATTTTTCATTTGATTAAAAAATGGTATAACACAAGTTAATATAAAACCCAAGTTGATACAAGATATATATATACATATATTTAATAGATTTAAGTGCATTTTGTATTCAGTTGTGACTAAACAATATCAAATTTACCTTTCTAAACTATCATGCTTCTCGTTTGCTCTACTTCTTGGCGAGTCAAAAATTCGTTATTTTACTTTTAACGCAGAGCTACAAAATTAAATCATCAACCCAACATGTTCAAAAGCATCGAAGCTCAATATGTTAATTCCTGGATACTAATAAACATTGAAAAATAAGAGGCATTTATGTAAATTGTCTTTGATGACAATGTAAGAAATGTTAGAGTTGAAAAATGCTTACGTAACTGATGTAATTATGCCTTAGTTGAACCTATGTGTGGTCAAGGACTAAGACCTGAAGGAAGATACTATATTTTTCTCTGTTGTTCCATAGAACAGCAGTGATTAAACTATGTGAACTGACTGAAATATCTGCATTACGTATTATCTATCTAAAAGAAGCTGAACACACAGTTTCTAAAGCATTATTTCAATTTTTGATTATAACTTATTGCTCCTTCTGGGCAAAGAGCATAAAACACAGTAAGTAAACACACTAGAATATTATGTAATGTTCTGAATGTACTATAAATTCCAGCTATTGCTGGGAAAATTTCCTTTATTCTATATGAAGTGATCTAAAATACTTGTTAAAAAATGTAATCATACATCCAGACTTTTAATTTTTCTTCTTTTTGTTGTAAGCAGAGTGGTCCAGTATAATTTATACACAAGAATATTGAGGGGACGAGATCTTGCATTGTAATATGTTAGTAGGGCATAGTTTCTTGTTGGCATAGTTGCTGCATTGGACTGTCTGGTGATATAGATTTTAAAATTTTGAGTTTATAATTAAGTTGAATGTTAATATGCAGGTCAAACAGGTCAGTTATGTTCCTGTTTTGGTTTTATATGTTTAGCCCTACTGAGAGAACAGATTTTATTCACAAGGAGTTTTATGGAAAACAGGAACATCACCATTATCTATAGATCTCAAATTGAACATATATCTTTCACTCTCAAAACCTCTAAACCTCCGAATCTGTCAGTGTTCAACACAATCTAAAATGTATTTGACAGATGAGAGAAGTATGAGACAGCTTTTGTTTATTGCACAAAACACCATATTTGGGGATTATGATGATTTCTAAGGACAAAATATTGTTCTTAAATAATAATTAATTATTGCAAATTCATTGTCCTAAGATAAACAACAGAAAGGGTCATCAAAGATACCCAAAATTAGTCTTGGAAAAAGCAAGAGCATAATTTTACTCTTTCCGTCTCCCCCAGAAATAACTCTACTTCCATCCTTTGTATATAGAATTCTTTTATATTTTCATCTCAGATTTAATTTTCATTTATTTTCAAAAAGGAGTTGAATAAGAGATTTGGAGCCAAAAGGCATAGTTCAAAATACTTCTTTCACAACACAGACTAACAGGTTAAATAGATTAAGACTAATGTATATACTAGATATCTAGAGTAACTGTTTTAATGATCATTTTGGAGGCTTGTATTACCATTCCTAAGGAGAATTCAATAACTGCAGATGTTTACATGTAATTGATACGTATAAAGTGAAATTTCTACTTAATAAATATAGAGAAGTCTATGAAGCACAATGCAACACAAACTATTTCTAACTAGCTTGGTAGGCCTGTTAGACACAGAAGTAACATAGCACATTAGCTACACTCATGACGTTCTGGGACAGAAGTTAAACTTGTTTATCACTAATCTGGGAATTAATTCAATTTTCATAATGCATGGATACTGTGAAAGTATTTCCTTAGATTATCAATGAAGAATGATAGATGACCCATTTTAGTTAATATATATATATATAAATATATATAATAAAATACGGATATATTATTTGTCAAACTTGAAATTAACATTCAAATAAATCAATTACTAGACACAATTCCTTCTGATCTTCTTGGCACAAAGAAAAGGTGCTGTATTTCTTAAGTAATTCAGTGAATAATTTGTTGTCTACAATTGTAGATTGAATAATATGCAAATGACTGTTACGAATAAATTACATTAATTATGTTTGGTTAGTGTATTATCTTTATCTTTATAGAATATTGTTTTCCTTTTCACATAGAGTAAACAAGATATTTTTATTGGAAGAAGAATAACTATTAAGCATGCCAAGTTTCTATCAATTCCTAGTTTGAATCTCATTAATAATCATATGATATCAAAAGTTACACTATTATTTCATCAGAAGCACTTGAAAGATGATACTGTAACAAACTCTTATATTGATTCATCTACAGACTTTAATCATTTTACATCGGACTTCCAATCAAGGCGTAGCTAACCATCAAGTGATCCCTTTGTGACCAAATCCATGGCTTATCAGTACTTCTGTTTCTGCCTCTCTTCACTTTTTGGATCATTAGTGTTTTTCTTCTCCCCAGTGTAACCCAAATTTAAATTGAATTCCAAGCCTGTTGTGGTTTAACCCGGCTGGCAGCTAAACACCACACAGCCGTTCGCTCACCCTCCCCCCTCCCTCTCTGGGATGGGGGAGAGAAACGGGAAAGTGAAGCTGGTGAGTTGAGATAAAGACAGTTTATTAAGACAGGAATATAATAATATAAGGAATATAAGGAATATAATAATAACAATAATAATAATAATAGTGATAATGATAATAGTATTAACAATAATAATGTGTAAGAAAACAAGTGATGCACAATGCAATTGCTCACCACCCGCTGACCGATGCCCAGCCTATTCCCGAGCAGCCGGCCCCCCCACCCCGGCCAGCCACCCCTATATATTGTTTAGCATGACGTCAGATGGTATGGAATACCCCTTTGGCCAGTTCGGGTCAGCTGTCCTGGGTCTGTCCCCTCCCAGCTCCTGCTGCACCCCCAGCCTGCTCGCTGGCAGGACAGAGCGAGAAGCCGAAAAGTCCTTGGCCTGGTGTAAACACTGCTCTGCAACAATTAAAACATCAGCATGTTATCAGCGCTCTTCTCATCCTAATCTAAAACATAGCACCCTACCAGCTACTATGAGCTACTTAACTCTGTCCTAACTGGAACCAGGACAAAGCCCTTGGATGTCTGTAGTCTCCCTTGTCTCCAGACTTAAGATCTTCCACTATTATTGCTCAATAGTTCTTGCCATTTACAAGGGAAATGAAATGAAATGAAATGAAATGAAATGAAATGAAATGAAATGAAATGAAATGAAATGAAATGAAATGAAATGAATGGAATGGAATGGAATGGAATGGAATGGAATGGAATGGAATGGAATGGAATGGAATGGAATGGAATGGAATGGAATGGAATGGAATGGAATTTTTCAGTCCTTGACCTACTCTACATTCCAATCCAGCTGTCTATGGGCAGAAAAGGTCCACATAAGCTCTCATTTCCATTTTTTTCCTCCTTTTTATCACATCTCAGAATTTCCCAAGCTGTAGCCAAGGACTACTGTCAAGGAAGTCAATACCTTTTCTGTTTAGTCCATGTCAGACTTTCTTATTCATTTACTTATAGGAGGACCTTATTCTAACTTCCTTTTGCTGTTACAGACACAGGTCTATATAACTCACAGCATAGAACCATAAATAACTACATAAAGAATTCATGAAAATTATCTCAAAAATTTGTTTAGGATAGCAGGACATAAGCTTTGCAGCAATTTTGCCACCAGAACTAGTTAATGAAATAGTCACAAAAAATGTGGGGAAGAAGTACTTCTAAAAGTAGAATAATATGCTACTTTGCAGATATGGATCTAATGAACACAGTAGCATCTACGTAAATGCTGAACTATGCAACTATATTTTACCGAGATGAACAAAAAAGATATTCTACAATAATATTACTATGTTGCATGCAATATATAACATATTCATTTTATGTACAAAACATGAATATTCTACATGAAGTATGTATCTTAATTAATGTTGGTATCTAAATATCACTGTCAAATTACTGGGAGTCTGAAAAGGCTGTTATTCATAAAAATATGTAATAAAAATACAAGGAAAGAAAATCTAGCATTTGTTATGGTTCCATTATTCAAAGAATATTTTAAAGTATGTTATTACAATAACATTCTTAAGCATTTGGTTCAGAATACTGCATTTCAACCTGTTACTGTGCATACTATTCATTTTTTTTTGTGCACATTTTAACAAGCCATGTTGTAAACTAATCACCACTAAAGCAGATGGAAGTGGTTTTGCCCTGTGAATATTAAGATTCCAAAGAATATCTTCAGCCTTGTTTAAACTCCCTTTTGATGACATGTCTATTTCTCCCAGTCTGTTTGCCCTAACCTCTTATGACAGCCTGGATGTCAGCCCTGTAAATGTAGAACCTGTTCCTCACTGCTGGTGTGGGAACTGATTGGCAAGTTATATCACATGTGAGAAACCTGGCACCGATGTCCTGCTCAGGAGTAAGCCCAAAACAGCTGACCCAGGCCTGGTAGCTAAAAATTGTTGAAAAGTTGAATTGCTGCGCTAAGGAAAAATAATAATCATAGAAACAGTTACTACTAACTCTGTGAAATAGTTATTCTGATCTGTTTATTAATATCATAATGAGTATCATTATGAATTTTTACTGAGGTTGTTGGGCTTAAAAGAAACTCCTAATTTTTCATAGCTGTGGCAAAGTGCTCTCTTTAAGACAATAAATATAGTGATATTTTAATACATTAACGGTGGTAAACATGTAATATATTTTGTAATAGTTCTTTAAGATTTCTGACATCAAATAATATTTCTAGATAGTGATACTACCAAGACACAATGCCTCTAACTACCCTTCATAAAGGAGAAAATTGTTTGCATCATTTCACTGATGATATTAAATCTGATTTGTTTATCAAATATGTAGAAGACCTTCAGCATTTGGCAGCTAAATGTAAGGATTAACATTCTAGAATGGTTGCTGGAATGGCTGAAAAAACAACAAAAAACTCGGGTAATTAGATATCTAAGTGAAAAAGCTTGCTTGGCAGAAATCCAGTGCCCATATATTAATTCAAATAGCCATTACAACAACTTTCTTTATTGCTGTTCTCATGAGATCCAACAATAAAAGTAACAAAGTTGTACCAACTGTTCTGTACTGGGATAATCTGTTACAGACAGAAAAATAAGGCATGAAATATCATCATTCCTGCCATAGGAATATATATCCCCTATATATAAAAATAAAATTTGTTTGTGCTTTACTTTTAAACCATAACAGTATTCTGTGCCACTATTAACTTTTTCAGTCTATGATTGACAGAGCAATTCCCTAGTTATAGTAAAGCATGCCAAGCAGAAAAAATCAACAAACAAAACAGAAGCATCACTAGGAATATGTACTCTTGGAGAAGGACCAAAGGGAGTGAATAAAATTTAGTTTTGATCCTTTTTGAGACACAAAGATATGTTAAATAACTTAAAATACCACCTTTCCAAATATTTACAAAATGATTACTAAACTGAATTTTTAATAAACTTAGGAAAAAGGAAAAGAATACTAAAAAGTGTCCATCTAATTAGTTGACCCTATCCCTGTTTTGAAGGAAATGCTTGAAGATGATCTCTATTCTCAACTTTTGAAACCTTATGGCACTGCAAAAAGAAACATGACTACGCATCTAGAATATTTGTCTTCACACCTCCTCCCTTCTTTTTTGTCTCTAAGGAACTGGAATCAGGGAAAGAGTATCCATGGATTTTAAGAAATATATGTGCTTTCACATAAGAACAATAAAAGAAAAAAAGTTTGATTTTTTCTTTCTCTTTCCTAAATGTTTATAAAGAGTAAATGACTTAGGAGTACTAATACTATGGCATAACTGTACTTACACTTCATAAGTAAGTCCAATAAGATATAATATATTATAAATGTATTTCTTATAAGAGTTTTTTTTTAAAATCAAGAACTGAGCAGATCTATTTCACTGTCTTCGACTGGGTTTCTCTTTGGAAGTTTCCTGTATTACTCTTAATATAACACATATTTTAAAAGACAATAGGTTAAAGTTGATTTAGAAATTGTTAGATTTCCAAAGCTTATCAACCACAATTAGTCTCCACGTCTTTTGCATGTCTTGACACCTGTTTAATACACAAATTCTATATTAGTTTGGGAGTATTATACAGTATCAATCCTGAAGTGCTCTGGTTAGATTTAATCAGTGTGTTTATTGCAGGAAATTTTTATTTGCTAGTGTACCTTGTCTATAAATATTTCACCATAAAAAAAAAATCAAAGAAATCTCTTGCAAAGTGTTCTTTGAAAGTAAGGCAGTGTGATTTAGGAGTTAGGGAGCTGGCTAAACAACATATTGTTCATATAATACTCAAAAGCACAGAAAATAATAACAACAACAACAAAACAACAACAGCAATAATCTTCCAGTTCCAAGATTTATTTTCACTTGTTATGCTTAGGAGTAGCTAGGTAAGTATAAAGCTATAGCCTGGAGATCTGGATTGCAAAACCAGGCTTTCTGCTCACTGTACACATGTATGCCTGGTAAGAAAGGAAGTTAAGTCAGGCAGCAATCAGAAAAGGTTATCTTAGGAAATGCTTAGAAAGCCTACTATCTTGCTTCCCTTTTTGGGATGTATCTTAGCTATCATTTCCCCCAGAGAGAAGAACCACTGAGTGAAGAAACAAATTCTCTTAGCCTTTGTCCATTTATCTTGATACCAAAAAGAAAACGGATTACTGAAATTCTGCAACGGTGGGTTTTCATTGCAAAATGGAGTCCTTAGTTTATCATCAGAGACAGCTCAGAAAACAAGAAATAGTTCAGGGCTAGGCATCTGGTGAGTACAGAAGGGCAGATGGGGCAAAGATCATCATTAGAAAATTTGGCAAAGATATTTAATTTTGTATGTATTTATTTTAAATGCCCAAACTCAGAACTGTGTAGAAGTGAGCATCTGGGAAGAGACAGATGGGGGTTGGGGAAAAGATACAGCTGCCAAAACCTTAGGAAACAACAGAGTAACTTCTGGAGGGACTACTTGAAAGAGAAAGTGAGGAAAAAGATGAGATGAAAATACAAATTCAGTAAGTTATATGCAAATAGAGAATACAAATGGGAAGTTTAAGTTCTGCATTGATGAAAATGAGAACTGCATCCCTCCTGCTATTTAGACTGTGAAAGAATCACATTAAAAACTGCCCTCTGTGTGAGGTGATAAAATATTAGATTTCTACTCTCTGCTTAAATCAAAGTGAGCTCTTGACTGGCTAAGAGAGTGTCCTAACCACCAGGACAAAATTCCCTTGCACGAACACTATTAAAGTTTCCAAAAGCAAGCAGTGTCAAAAGCACAGAACGAGAGAATACAATAAACTATATATTATGATGTGGTTGTTAGAGAAATCTTCTCACAGTGAGGTATTTGCATTCAGTTAAAGGATTACAAAACTTGGTTCCCCACATCCTTTGATAATGTGTTAAATAGAGTTGTTAATTGAAATGGAATATGGCCATTCTGCAAACTGGCAAATCTAAGCACGCTTATGAGGCTTCAGTTGATTTATTCCAAATTTTTATCTGTATCTTTTGTTTCAGTTTTAAGTACCAGGAATGGAGGGAAAAACAAATAAGCAAGTGAACAAACGAACAAACAAAAACCTTAAGTTAAAAAAAAAAAAAAAGAAATGATTCACTGGTAAAAATAATAATAATAATTTTCTGAACATGATCTGACAGACAAGAAAGTCTTAAAGAAGGCATAAGGCTATAATAGTTGCAAGCTTTGTTTCTAATGTTATCAAATAAACTATGCTGGCTGTGTCTGGATACCTGGGGTCAAAGTAATCAAGAGATAATTTTACAATATCCATAATAAAACCACCCTGGAAATCCCAGTAGAAGAGAATGGAGCTTCTGTCCAGGACAGAGCACCTCAAGGAAACACAACAAAAATTTGACATAAATGAGCAGGAGTTTTCATGTCAATATTTCTGTGATAAGTAAGTATAGATGCAATCATTCTTCTGTGTTACACACATAATCCTACCCTGTGTAAATTTATCAGCACCATGCTTGAATGGAAGAAGCAGCCATTAGTATCCTGTACTAGGACTGACAAGGTTTCAGTCACTACAGTTACGGGAGCCCTATGCATTGTAAAGTCAGGTTTGTGTTAAGCCAAAAACTAGTCAGTTTATGGATAGAATCACCTACCTCTGATTTGCACTCCCAAAACTGCTAGAATAACAGGAATTATGTGCCTCATCCACAATAACTTTTTTAATGGTGCACTTCAAGAAACCTTTTTCTCTTACAAAAGAAGCATAACTGCAGGCATCAGTATGAATATGAAACTTACATAGCCACAAGAAATTATTTAGCCATTCCATGGTGCAGCACAATTGTAGACAAGCATTGAAAATGTATTTAGAAACAGAAATGGAGAAAATTAAACTGAAAACCAGTCACAAACATAAGAAGTTGGAACAGATTGGGATACTTGCATTAAAAAATATTATAACTTTAGCTTTCAGATTATTTGAGAGCTAAAAATAAGCACAAACAACATAAAAACATTTAATTTTGAATGACTGATGTCAGAAACTGACATCATCCATATCCTTACACCTCTGCTCATAGTTTCAGTTGATTTTTATGGAGGAATTTCCATCATTTATTGGCAGTCCTGGCTATCAGGGGAGGTCCCAGTTGACTGGCGGCTAGCCAATGTGACGCCCATCTATAAGAAGGGCCGGAGGGCAGACCCGGGGAACTATAGGCCTGTTAGTTTGACCTCAGTGCCAGAGAAGCTCATGGAGCAGATTATCTTGAGGGTCATCACGCGGCACTTGCAGGGCAAGCAGGCGATCAGGCCCAGTCAGCATGGGTTTATGAAAGGCAGGTCCTGCTTGACGAACCTGATCTCCTTCTATGACAAAGTGACGCGCTTGGTGGATGAGGGAAAGGCTGTGGATGTGGTTTACCTTGACTTCAGTAAGGCTTTTGACACCGTTCCCCACAACATTCTCCTCAAGAAACTGGCTGCTCGGGGCTTGGACTGGAGTACGCTTCGCTGGGTTAAAAACTGGCTGGATAGCCGGGCCCAGAGAGTTGTGGTGAATGGAGTCAAATCCAGTTGGAGGCCGGTCACTAGTGGAGTCCCCCAGGGCTCGGTACTGGGGCCGGTCCTCTTTAATATCTTTATCGATGATCTGGATGAGGGCGTCCAGTGCACCCTCAGTAAGTTTGCAGATGACACCAAGCTAAGTGCATGTGTCGATCTGCTCGAGGGCAGGAAGGCTCTGCAGGAGGATCTGGATAGGCTGGAGCGATGGGCTGAGGTCAACTGTATGAAATTCAACAAGGCCAAGTGCCGGGTCCTGCACCTGGGGCACAACAACCCCAAGCAGAGCTACAGGCTGGGAGATGAGTGGCTGGAAAGCTGCCTGGCTGAGAAGGACCTGGGAGTATTGGTTGATAGTCGGCTTAATATGAGCCAGCAGTGTGCCCAGGTGGCCAAGAAGGCCAACAGCATCCTGGCCTGTATAAGAAGCAGTGTGGCCAGCAGGTCTAGGGAAGTGATTGTGCCCCTGTACTTGGCTCTGGTGAGGCTGCACCTTGAGTACTGTGTTCAGTTTTGGGACCCTCGCTACAAGAAGGACATGTAGGTGCTCGAGCGAGTCCAGAGAAGGGCGACCAAGCTGGTGAGGGGTCTGGAGAACAAGTCTTATGAGGAGCGGCTGAGGGAGCTGGGCTTGTTCAGCCTGGAGAAGAGGAGGCTCAGGGGTGACCTTATCGCTCTCTACAGTTACCTTAAAGGAGGCTGTAGAGAGGTGGGGGTTGGTCTGTTCTCCTACGTGCCTGGTGACAGGACGAGGGGGAATGGGCGAAAGTTGCGACAGGGGAGTTTTAGGTTGGATGTTAGGAAGTACTTCTTTACCGAAAGGGTTATTAAGCATTGGAATGGGCTGCCCAGGGAGGTGGTGGAGTCACCATCCCTGGAGGTCTTTAAAAGACGTTTAGATGTAGAGCTTAGCGATATGGTTTAGTGGAGTACTTAGTGTTAGGTCGGAGGTTGGACTCGATGATCTTGAGGTCTCTTCCAACCTAGAAATCTGTGATACTGTGAATTGATTTTCCTATTGCACTATAATTACTGAAGGTAAGCCAATTATTTACTATCTTTCAATACCATTCACCAGTTTGTTAGGATAGGTTAATAGTTTATATTACCTCTTAGTCTTTATATATATATAAATATATATATATATATATTAGCTAGGTGATTTAAAGGTCATTGTTTAGTTAACTAAAATAATTATCTAAAACTTGAGCTTATTAGAAAATCTTTTCTCTCTTGTTGTAATTCTATCTCAGCTGAGGCAAATGCAAACAAATCTAATTTTAAATGACTGTTTAACACATTTTTCATGGAGGAGAAATTGTGAAAAGTTTTGGTGCTGAAATATTATAGATACAATTTAAATATAATTCTGTTTTAGTCTAAGCATTTAGATGTTTTATTAATCAAATGTTTTTGTTTGTTTGTTTTTGTTTGTTTTGTTTGTTTTCCCTGAGATGAAAACACCTTTTAATGACATCCAAACTACTAAATTGCCTAACAATCTGTGCATTCTGAGAAGCATTCTGGTAATCATGTAAGATGTATGGAAGAAGTAGAATGATGAATTAAATTCTTAGAATAAATATATGTATGTACAACATAACTTAATGTAGCCCTATATCGACATGCTGGAATTAAGCATTTCAAGGCATTTCAACAGATCATTTTGCTTACGGAAACCAACTGGTTGAATGAGTAAGAAATGAATATTTCATTTTGATTCTCTCAATTCAAGTTTTTTATAAAAATCAAAGATTTTCAGAATTTCTAGTGAAAATATTAAAGCATAAACATTACCTTTTGTTTTGTTTTTCAGAACAGTTTTCAATGGAAAATTCTTCAACATTTACACTAAAAAGATTTTTATATGTGCCTTTTTGGAGAACAATTTTGTAGAATCTTGCACTGGTGCTGTTTGGGTTTTGGAGTTCTAAGATTAAATTTTCTCCTCAGAGATCCAAATTGAGAATGTCCCTGTCTTCCTCTAATGTTGTTCAGATTGATTATGCATGAACAACCAACACCTTTGAAACTACAGTTAACAACATGCTAAAGATAGCTCAGCTAAGTCCAATTTCTGCAACTGCAAGGTAAACATTTTTAAATGTAAACCTTATTTTTTTTTTCCTAGAGAATAGAATAGAATAGGTGTGTTGGTGTGCTCCCCCCACTGCTACCCTCTTCTTGCCTTCGATCTGTCCATTGCTTTGTTAAAACAATGGCTGTTGCACCTGAAGCCTTGCTCAGGCAAATAGTTACCAGGTCACTGGCTATACCTGAGGCCTTTCTCATACAGATAGAAAACCCATTATCAGCCCAAATGGGTGCTGGAGAAACTGACAGACGGACATCGTGCTCAAAAGCTGAGGGCCAATAGAGCATGTGCCAAAATAATCCCCAAACAATATGACTATTAGTCCATCATTTTACCCCATAAATAGTGAGCAGGCCAAGAGCCCTTTGAGCTCTTCTTCAGGGCAGCTGGCTGCATGACAGGATCTCCCCTTGACTCAGGACACCTCTCAAGGTCACGTCTGCTGCAGAGATCCCTTACTCCCCATGTGAGATTCCTTTCAATGACAGATCCTCAGTAAGTTATTCATCGCCTGCTAAACTTTGTAAGCCTTTCTAAGATTATATCTTAGTCTGATTGTGCACATATATTCCCTAGACATAAACTGTTGACCAAGTGTTGGACTAGGAGTGGATTCAGCCACACCTAGGCCCCTTACCTCTTCAGTTCAAGGAGTTTAAAAAGCAAGGGGGTCCACTGTAAACCTCATGATTAAACACGAGGGCCTCCCTGACACGTCTGACCTACTTATGCAGTAAGTAATCTAGTGTACCTTGCCATCTTAAATCTTTCTAAGTCGCTATCTTGTTTCCAATTAAGCTTTGTTAGATCATTACATCAGTAAATATATTGCTGCTTCTCCCTTATGAGTAAAGTATATAATTTCATCCACAACAAATAGTTCTGTTGGAAGGAGCCTATAAAGATCAACAAGTCCAACTATCTGACCACTTCAATGTTAAGTAAATGTTAAAGCAAGTTATTCAGGGTATTATCTAGTGTCAATGCCTGATTGTACAGATAAGGAATTCCCATCTCTGGACCTAAAAATAAATTACTGTCTGAAAACAAACAAACAAACAAAAATAATCACCAACCAATACATTTCCGTGGAAATATCTGCCACACAAATACAGCCGCAAATATATGTGTTGAAAGGAAACTGATCCAGAAATATCTATTTCTATTTATATTCACCTCAGGGTCAAATTTATGAAATAAAATCTGTTTGTAAGTGAAAGTTTGTATGTTTTCCAGAGAGAAGTAACTCTTTCAGTTAGTAGAAGAAGACTGAAATTTAGATAAACTTTTCTAGTCTAGTTGGACAAAAATTGTGAACATGCAGTCCAGTTATCTGGTTTGGTCTTACTATCCTAGCATATGGACAAAAAAAAATCAGTAGGTGTCTAAAAGTCTGATACAGGATACAGCTAATAGGACAGAGGAAGAAAATAAGTTTCTGCATTGTGGAAATGCTGTTGCTGCTGAGCTAATTGTAATCATGTAACATGAGGTATACTGGAAGAGATATTCTATCTAAACAAACAAACAATTAGATTTCTGCTTGTAAGGCAGGAAAAAAAAAATTGTAAGGGAATATTTTAAAGCCTGTTGCCCTACCATATATTTGGACTGAATTTCAGGCACTGTTCAAGTTGCATAACAGAGTGTAAAAAAAGTCTCTAGAAATCTTTACCTCTTCCCCCTTTATTCATTAGGGTGTTTAATGCAAATCAATATCATGCTTTCTATAATTCATTCAGTAGAATGAAGAGTCTTCATTTAATAGAGATGTACATTATGAAGTAATTTACAAATTCTACAACCACTGAGGATGGCAAGGGTGTTCAATGACTGCCTAAGAGTGGTTACATGTTGTGGGCAGCACACCCCCTTCCACTGTCTTATAACACTATGCCTCCTACCTCTATGCTACCCATGTTATAGTCTCTGAGAAATGTCTTTTCCTGTGCTTGACTGCTGAATCAAAAATTATTGTATCTGCTGTTGTAAGTTTTGCGGAGCTCCATACTTGATCTGGGAATTACAGATGGACATAAATTTTAAAATTGCTGCGTACCTCAGATGATCTAACAGGAGCAAAGCAGTGGATAACACATATGGAAAACATGCTGAAGGAGTTCATATGAGAGGGTGCAGGCAACAGGATAATTTCAGACATCAAAGACTATATACTAAACATAACACATTGCCAGCTTCCCACAAATATAAGACCACATGTAGAGCTGCAGAGACAGGAAAACAATTGCATACTGAGAAGCACCCTGTGAAATGGTTTGTACACTGTGAAATAAGCCCTTTTTTTTCTTTTTCATTTGCCAAGGGGAAAAAAAAATCTTTTTTTTTTTTTGCTAGTACATTTTCACATTGATCAATAAATATTTTTTTTAAAAACTACAAGAACTGATTTTTTCCTTCTTCACAGTTGAACAAATAATTTAACAGCTCAGACACTTCTCTATAGAAATAATTTTCCCACTCCCAGTTATTGCAGGGGCTTTGAATACAATACATTCTGTGGCTGCTAATAAAAAGTCAGTATAGAACCCCAGCAGCTGCTGAGCCGTGATGCATACATCTATCAAAAATTCAGAAAATATGATACAAATAGTTCATGGAAATAAAAGATTTTTGTGAGATGTACTTAAAAAATTGTGAATTTTTAATGGCAATTGATGCATTTCTTCATTCAGTTAGTTGCCAATATCAATGTTTCACAACAATAACAATTGATGACAGCTATCAGAATGTTTTTATATTTATGTTTTTCCACTTAATTTTCTATTTGAATAATGTAGATATTCTTCTTGATAATGTTTCATTTCTTCGTCAAATTATAGTTTCTTTCTCTTTCTCTCCATCTCTCTTTTTTCTCTCATATAAATTTTGTCTTTTTTCCCAACTATTATCACTCGTAAAAAACAGATGTTGAAAGCAATTTAGAGTAACAGGATTTTTCTATGTTCTGAATATAGACAGTTCTTTAGTTGATGATTGATCAAATTCATAGGATGAATCACACGAAAAAGAAGACAAATATTTTAAATATTATATTTTATTTCGTTTCATTTTATTTTAATGTCTTGAAAAATTCTGTTCAATATGAAACACAATAGCTTTCTCTGTCTTGCATATGCTATTAACTTTTATGTGGTCATATGTATAATTCTACAGATTTCCCCTGGAGATTTGGAGAAAGGTCAATATGACAGCAACACTGTGACTTAATTTTCATGACAAAACTAAAACTGAACTCCTGAGGTTTTATCACAAATAATAATTAAAAAATATAAAATAAAATAAAATAAAAGCTTTTTTTGTGCATATTCATCCCGAGGTATTAGACTCAAGAACAAGTCACAGAAATTTCTCCTCTAGTGAAGCCATTTATGCACAATGGCTTGTCTCAGACCACCCAAAGTGCCAGATTGTAGGAGATGCTGATTCTGTGAGTAGCTAGCTGACCAAAATATTTAATTAAATCAGGGAATCTTGTATTATTTAAAAGATTGCTCTTTCTTTTTTGTCTATAGCATTTGTTGTCATTTTTCCCCATGATGAACTTCACTGACAACTAGTTGGAGGCAAATATTAAGTTCACAGAATTTTATACTGCCATGGTTTTGTCTGAGAACACATTGATGACAGCAGTGGCCATGCACATGGGCTGGCAAGATAAATGGCCAGGGCATCGTCACTATTCCTGTGTTGTTGAACTGGACAGGCTGGGACAATGACCTCAGTGGATGAGTCTACATGGGAGCATGTACACCACAAAGCATCTCAGACCATGGAAGAGTTCATGCCATAACAGGTACACCTTGCAGTGTGTGTTTGTGACTAAGGCCATGCAAGAATACCTCAGAGTGTCTGTGGCCACAGATAAGACCACAACAGTGCAGGTGTTTGAAGGAACCTCTGAAGGGACCGTGGATCGATCAGCTGGAAATGTTTAGATGTTTATTCATCCTACCTGTGAACAACTAAAAAAAAAAAAAAAAAGAGAGAAGGAATGAAGGACATTTACATGAATTCTAGTAATTCTACTACAAAGTTATATACAACACTTGATTTTATAATATTGTCTGAGCTGACTTATTCTAACAATTTTGAAAATACATGGCTCTGCAAATATGATTTATTTTAAATACAACACTTGAAAAGATATATATATATTGTAAGAGCAGCAGCAGAATAAAAGGTTAGCAATGAAATATGTATTAACACTAACACAAACTTTCTCCTAACATATTCTATTAGCAATTTTTTGATGTCCTATTGAAAGAACATTTGACCTAGACTTGAACTCAAATCTATCAAAAGTGATGATATATTGCAATAATCTGGAAGCATGCTGTGTAGAAACTCAAAAAGAGAAGGAAAAAGCTGGCCCTATTTTTTGACTTGCTGTGAAGACAGAACTAAGAAAGGATTTTTCTGCTAAAGCTTAGGGAGAGAAAAAGAATGTTTGAAAGCTAAAAAAATAAATGCAGCCAATCTGAACTCTTACCTCATCTGACCTCTAGTCTTGGGAGAAAAAGAGCCAGAAAAGACTCTGTGAAGGTTCAACATTTATATCCTAAGGCAAGTTTCTCTTAAATTATTTATCAGTTACAACAGAAATACAATTTTGATTTCAAATGAAATTTGGTGAACTGCTTTAGGTATGTGATGATGTTCATCACATGTAACTAAGTTGCATTTTAGAACTCAAATTTTCACCCGGAGTGTCCCATCTCATTTCAGTTTGAAGAAAGTCATGGTAAAAAGAGTATCCAACTGTCAAAAAATAAAGAGATATTTTATAAATATCCGTCTAGAAATGGTAACTGCTTCATTTTCTCTTATCTATCCAGCCCTTTAGTAAGTAGACAATAAGGCTGAAGGAAAGGGAAAGGGACATGAAATAGGCTAGAAAAGGGAAGGTCTAATGGAGAAGGAAAAAAAAAAAAAAAAGAAAATGAAATTAAAACAGAACAAACAAAAAAAATAGAAATTAAAAAAGTAATAAAAGAAACAAAAATAGACAAAAACAAATGTATCCAGAATGCTTTGTAGAAAAATTAAAAGAGAGAAGAAGGACAGAAAAAAAAAATCAGAATCAGAGAAAACAGGAAGAAGGGGCCTAGAAAATTGTCAGTTCCATGAATTTATCAAAATTCATACATTCTTACTATGAGCAACTGAGAGGCTTTAAGAAATTACCATGGAGTTTTCTATTTCAAGATTTTATACACAGTTTTAGTAACAGAAAGTCTAAACCTATGCACGGAAAGTAGTTCAGAACAGTCACTTTGATGACCGCTGTAGACTTCAGGAAACTATTTTGTGCTCAGTAGTGATGTACATAGTGAGCTCTAAGACACACAAGTGTTAACCACTAAATTGCTAATATTGACACACCCAGTGACTCCTTTAATACAAAGATAATGGAGATTGTAGAGGAAGGTTGATGAAAGAGTGCACTAAAATAGGGGATCTGTTTCAGGGAGAACTTTAGGAATGGCTTCATGCAAAAGGTTTAACCACCTGTCACTAATTTGTCCCTTATCTCCAACCAGGCATGACATTTTCCTTCCTTTAGCACTTTAAAGCCTATAGTGTCTATTATCATATGCCCATGTGCATTAAGTAATTTGCATAAAGTGCTCGCTTCTCTCCAAATTTCTTCAGTGTCAATATAGAAATAAATATTCTTATTTTAAAGTAATTTGGCATTATTAAATATATATAATATACAAATTCTTACACTGACATCAGAGCATCATAAAATCAATTACAGGATTATCAAAACAGTCAGCAAAGGCATTCCCTATGAAGATAGCAAGGATATATCCAGGGGAAAATTTTAATTAGAAGTTTAACCGTGCCAACAGGCAGCAGGACACATTCATTCAGGATGGACTAATAATGTTTGAAACAAACAAACAAAATCACATTTCAGCCCCCAACCTATCACTCATCCTGGCTTTTACTAATGTGATCTATGATGGAAACAATTTGATTTGTTTTTCATAATACACAATGTATTTTGGCTACATATGTAGTCAAGTAGATGGTCAGGTAGGACTTTCTGGACAAAGTGATTCACCTCCTCTGAGAACAGAACATTTTCACATGTAGAAAACTTTGTTCAATGCAGATGGGGTTAAGTGGTTTGACAGAGGAATGACTAGAAAGGAATAAGGGTCAGGCATTCAGACTGACCAGTTTCCAAGGCACTAGACCACAGCATGAGGAAGACCCAAAGTTTGAAATTCTATAGGAACTGAAAAGGCTCAAAAAAGTTAGCTCCAAAAGTTAGCACCCACTATAACTTTAGCAGGTAATGCAAGAATAAGATGATAGCAGGAACCTTGGGAGTACAGGAACCTGAGGCACAAATGATATAAACACAAATGACAGATAGAGAAAATCTGCTCAACCTTCAAAGCTGGCTAAAACTGGTTTCATGTGAAACTAGTTGTATGGTAAAAACGTAAGCAAAAAAAAGCAAGAAAGTGCCTCTATCAAATGTGAAGAAATGAAGACAACCAACTGGAATTTCTCTTACTTTTGATTATACTGTGCTCCACCAACACTACCACATATCTACAGAAAGTTCTGTCACAAATTCATCAGACAGTGCACTGGTTCTGATTTGTCATTGACTGTATTTTGCTAACAAAATTCAGCAATCATATGTAATGTATTATCTAATTGTAATATAAAATGTAATTATTGATGAGATATCAAAGAGAACTGACCTCAGAACAAAGCCTTGGGGAACACCACTTGTGACCAGCTGCCAACTGGATTTAACTCCCTACATAACTCTTTGGTCCCTGCCACCCATCCAGTTCTTTACCCATCAAAGCATATACCTGCTCAAGCCATAAGGAACCAGTTTCTCCAGAAGAATGCTTTGGAAACAGTGTCAAAACCTTTACTAAAGTCTAGGCAGACAACATCCACAGCTTTTCCCTCATCTGCAAAGCAGGTCACCTTGTCATAGAAGGAGATCAGGTTAGTCAAACAGGACCTGCCTTTCATAAACCCATGCTGACTGGGCCTGATCACCTGGTTGTCTTGTAGGTGTCGTGTGATGGCACTCAAGATTATCTGCTCCATAACCTTCCCCAGCACCAAAGTCAGGCTGTAGTTCTCTGGGACCTCCTTCTAGCCCTTTCTCTAGATGAGTGTTACAGTCAGCTGGGACCTCCCTGGTGAGCCAGGACTGCTGATAAATGATGGAAAGTGGCTTGGTGAGCCCTTCCACCAGTTCCCTCAGTGCCCTTGGTTGTATCCCATCTGGCACCTAGACTTGATTGAGTCTAAGTGCTGTGGCAGGTCCTGAGCCGTTTCCTCTTGGGTTATGGAGGCTTCATTCTGCTCCCCATCCCTATCTTCCAGCTCAGGAAGCTGGGTACCCAGAGAATATCTGGTCTTGCTACTAAATCCTTAGCCTTTTCCTCATCCTTTGTCACTATGTTTCCCCCCACATCCAGTAAAGGACGAAGATTTTCCTTAGTCCTCCTCTTGTTATTTATTGAAGTATTTTTTATTGTTTTTTAATGGCAGTAGTCAGATTAAGATCCAGATGGGCTTTGGCCCTTTTAAATTTCTCATTACATAGCCTCACAACATCTTTGTAGTCGTTTTGAGTGACCTGCCCCTTCTTCCAAAGCCCTTCAGGACTTCCAAGGCATCCCAAGGGACTCCACCAACCAGCCTCCTAAACAGGACAAAGTCTGACCTCCAGAAGTCCAAGGTGGCAGTTCTGCTAACTCCCCTCTTTACTTTTCCAAGAATCAAAAACTCTACTACTTTATGATTGCTATGGCCTCCAACCTTCACATGATCCACAAGTCCTTCTGTGTTCACAAGCAAAAGGTCCAGCAGTGCACCTTCCCTGCTTGGCTCACTCACCAGCTGTGTCTGGAATTTATATTCCACACACTCCAGGAACCTCCTCGACTGTTTCATCTCTGCTGTGTTGTATTTCCATCAGACATTTTACCAGATGTCTGAACTGAAGACCCCAGGAGAACAAGGGCTAGTGATTGTGAGACTTCTACCAGCTGCTTATAGAATATTTCATAACATACCAAACATACATCATAACATTAAAAAAAAAAAAAGGACAACAGATTTAAAAGCTAAGAGAAAACAGTATTTCCATTTCATTTCATCTCCAGGGAAATAACTGAATATGCGTCAAGAAAAAGTGTTTTCTTTTTCCTCTTTTATCTTTTCTCTAATATTAATTAAAAAAAAAAAAAAAAAAAGATCAGATGAAAATCTGAATGGTTGCTATGGTCCATAAGGTTCATCATGCAAATTACCCTAAGAAGACTGAAGTCCCTGAACTTATATTATCCAGCTTGAAGATGGTATTTTTGTATATAAGAAATTATGAACAAAATGCAACCTGTTTTCCAAGCTCTTAGGACTCACTCTATTTCTCAGCAAGAATTTGACTGAAACAGCAAAATTTCTACCTTTTTCTTCATTATTATAAATAAACAGGAGGGGATCTAGATTTATTCTCTCTCTAATCTCACTGTTTAAAAGTGCAAGAAGGATATTTAAGGTTCCAGTTTCCTGAGGATATCTTTTAAAATATATCAGCATTATTTGAAATTTGCTATTGCATTTGTCTGTGGAAAGTAGACTTGTCTAGCACTGTATTATCCAGAAAAAAATAAGTGCAAGAGTAATTCTACGTTCTTGCAGGGAAGACATACATTAGATTATGAAATTGAAAATTTCATTCTACATTCTAAAATTCTACATTTAGTACAAGCTATCACTGAAAAAAAAAAAAAGAGAAAAAAAAGAAGAAAAAAAAAGAAATCAGACCAAAAAAAGTTTGCCAAAGTCCACAAATAAAAATACATTTAAAACAAAAATAAACAACAACATCAAAAAAACATTCTTATGTTCAGTTCAACATGTGAACTTGTGGTCTACAGAATAGCTCACCTCTAGGAGTCTTTGCCATGTTTTTAGAAAGGAGCACATCATTAAGAGATCAGAGAATAACTTTCTTAACTTTTATTATAGCCTGTAGGATTTTATAAGGTTTATGTGGCAAGGTTTACACAGTAGGGGGACTGCAGGTGTGGCCTCTGTGAGAAAAATCCAGAAACTGCCCCAACTTAGGCAAGAGACAGTTCCAGCCAGTTCCAAAAGGCACCCACTGCTGGCCAGAGCCGTACCAGTGAGTGATACTTGCTGTGCCTCTGTGAGAGCAGATTTAAGAAAGGAAACAAACAAACAAAGAAAGAAAAAACGTCTGTGCAACAGCAGCTGGGAGAGAGAAGTGAGAAAATGTGAGACACCAAGGTCAGTGAAGAAAGAGAGGGAGGAGGTGCTCCAGGAGCCACATCAAAAGTTCCCCTGCGGCCTGTGGAGAGGCCCCTGGTGGAGCAGGCTGCCCCCTGCAGCCCATGGGGTACCACAGCAGAGCAGATCTCCACGCTGCAGCCAGTGGAGAGCTGCCACAGGAGCAGACTCCAGGTTGGAGTTGCAGCCCATGGAAATGCACTCATGAAAGAACGGCTGTCTGTGGAAAGCCCACGCAGGATCAGTTCGGGAAGAACAGCATCCTGTGGGAGGGACCCCCCATGCTGGAACAGGGGAGGAGAATGACCATGAAGGAGAGGCAGAAATGAAATGTTACGGACTAATGGCAACCCCCATTCCCATGCCCTCTGCCACTTGGGGAGAGGAGGCAGAAGAGCATTTACTGGGGAGAAAAGTGGTTTTAGAATGCTGTTGTTCTCAGTGCTGTAGTCTTTTACCAGTAGGCAATATATTAAGTGTTCTCCCGTTGAGTCTGTTTTGACTGTGATAGTAACCGGTGAGTGATCTCCTTGTCCTTATCTCAGCCCATAAGCTTTTTCATCATATTTTCTCCCCACTCTCTTTTAGAGGTGGGGGAATAAGAGAGTGGTGTGGTGGTGCTTAGCTGCCCATTGGTGTGAAATCACCACAAGGGCTTCCCTTTAACCGAAGACAGAACAAAACTCACTGTGTCGTGATGGGGACATTGTCTTTGCGGTGTTTCTGAATCTAGTTTGTTTATTTTTTGTTAAAAAGGGTAAGGGAAGCTTTATCAGCAAAACTGACAACAATTGAAAAATAGGGAAAATAAAAGTTTTCTAACTTATTTTTCCACTCTAAAATACTGCAGGTTATTGCATCTTCGATATACACAATAAAGGCGAGAAACAGAATTAAAAAGATGAAAATCAGGTTAGAGTGAGTCAATCCGAATACATTATATGTGACTTTACTCCTATGATGTAACATTTCACAAAAAGTTAACTTCTGCATCACAGAAGTTACAATTCTTTCTTTATCCTGCCCTGATATTGGGCTCATTTACTTTTCAGACCACTTCTTGAAGAATAACATGCAGCCAGCATAGCCACCTGGCCGTGTACAAAAAATATTTTAAAATGAAAGTTATGGTTAGTTATGTAAGTGAATTATGGATGCCAAGACCCTTAAACATTGTTTATTTCAAATTATTTCTGTCTCATCGCTGAGGAGCAACATTTATTACTTTTAGTTTATTTTTTTTCCTTTTTCTCAATTGCAGAAATATTGCAAGGATGGAACTCAGACACATAAATAGCTTATCTGATTTTATCACGTGATAGTATAGGAAAAACTTGTTAGATATTAGACCATACATACCTGGAGAAATATGAATGTATTTTTTGTCATCTTTTACTCAGTTATTCCTGAGCACATGCAGTTCCCTCCAGGAACTTGTTGTTTTCAGTATTTGTAGACGTTAGACCTGAGGAACTCCTGCTTAATAGTTATGATTGATTAAGGATCTATCAGTAATTTAACACTTTAAAATAACAAAGACAAGTGTGTTAAATCAGTAGCAAATGACCAGGTTTCTGAATGCCAGCCCCTAAGGAAGCCTCTTCATTACCATGCTGTTTTTAATCTAAACAGATTTTATTTTGCAAATGAAAACTAAGGAAAAAAATACACAAGGGTAAATTCACTTTATCTTCACACCACTTAAAAAAAAAAAAATCTCATGTCCAGAGAACTAGATGATACAGTGACTCAATAGTCTGATTTTTATTCCCCCTCCCGCCCCCCTTTGGGACAATGCAGGATGATAATTTGATATTTCAGAAATGAAAATTAATTTGGTTGTCTGAAACTTATCCTTTTGGCATGTTTGCCCATGTAACAAACCCCTTGCTTGTTTTATTACAACTATCTATCCTAACTTGAAATAAAATTAATTCAACAGTGACAGGAGTGCTGGAGGTCAGGTTATTTCAGTGTAGAACATATTGATAAGAACTTTTAGCACTTAGATTGGGCTACATATCATATTTTGATCAATACATGGTTTTCAATACACCTCATTATGTGCACCTCTGGAGGAAACTTTTGTGGAGGGAAGTGATGATTTGTCAAAATGGAATTTTTGCAGGGATTGATCAGTTTCAGTTAAACGTGTTTAGAAGTCTTACAGGTGCTGAAAAAAATAGGTATGAGAATATGAATTATACTTGAATGCACACAACAGACACTGCTGAAAGTTTGGTGTCTAGGATAATGACCTAATTCTTGGGGATGTAGAATCAAGTCTATTTTTTTTATTCAAACTTTCTTCACAGAAATATCTCATGACTTCAGGTAAGCAGCATCCCTATGTCATAGGTAAGAAATTAAGACATTGAGTAATATAAGGCATTTTTAAAGATCATATAGGAAATCTACATGACAGAGATAAAAAAGACTGATTCTCCTAAGTTTTCTAACATTTCACAAGTGCAGCATCTCTTCTGTATACTAAATATAGTATTGTAACTATTTTGTAGTATTGCCTCACCACAAATGTTAAGCCATCCTGGCACATAGATATGCTTTCTTCTTTCTGCATTTGTTCATATGAAGACCATGATATGCTAGCCTACAGTAGATTCTTATTAAAAAAAAAAAAACAAACTCATTATTTAAGTACATGTTCAGTCTTCCAGTGAAAATCATTTGCAGCAAAACCTCTTTCATGCTTCTGGATATCCACTTATATAAACAGAGTCGGGTTCCAGCTCCATTGGGATAGACAGGATTTTTACCTAGTATTGTTCTGCTTTTCTCCCCTATGGATTTATTTCAGTTAGTTGTTGTTTCTGTCACTTCAGCTACTCCAGGCTCTAGTATAAATTCAGTCTTTTTTTCTATGATGTTCACACTACGTTGACTTGAAAGTATCACTAGATTATTCATGGTCTTTCTTTCTTTTTTTTCTTCTTCTTCTTCAACATTTTCAGCAAGGAAAACAATTTCCTGTCCAACCACACCTTCAGTGCTATTGATAATCGATTAAACTAGTAAACATAATTCCTAAAATTGGGGTGTTTAAAAATCTTCTAGTACAGCTTGTCAGCGCTCTAATGCTGATTCTTGAAAGCAATTTGAGAAAGCACCAAGAGTAAAGATCTTTCAGTTTAGCAGTCTCAGCATGAAAGAAACAAGTTTGAAAGCAAGTAACAATAAATGAAATACATTTTTATGTAATGCATTGTATAATTAACCTGTGGAATTAACTTTTATAATATTCTAGTAAAGTGCTTCAAAATACCTTAGATATTATATGTACAGAAATTTCACATTCAGATGCATTTGCATTATGATAAGTCATCATAAATTGGGAAAGAATATTATTAATTCTCAAACAGAAAGGCATACATTTACCTTGAATTAGAGTTGGGAAGGAGTATCTTACTTTAAGCATAATAATGTTTAAATATACGTAGATTATACTCTACGTTTACTTTCAAGTACACTGGTTTCTATTTTGTATAAGAAAGCCTGTAAAGCAAGAGACAGAGAGAGAAAGAAATATTTTCTTGTAAAGATGAATTCCTATACATGTCATGAAAATATAAGTAAATGAAAAATATATAAAAAATAAATATAAAAAATATATAAATATATAAATATAAATAAAAATATAAAAAATATTAAAAAATAATCTGTTGCATTTGTTAAGCAATTCCTATTCCATTCAAATCATACAGTTAACTATCACTCATTTCAAAGAATCATTGAGTAGTTTGGGATAGAAGGGCCCTTAAAAATCATCTAATTCCAACCCCACAGCCTTGAACATTTCCAGGGATGGGGGCATCCACAACTGCTCCAGGCAACCTGCTCCAGGGCCTCACCACACTTAGTAAATATTTTTTTCCTAGTAACTAATCTAGCCTCTTTTAGTTCAAAGCCATTACTCCTTGTCCTATCACTACGCTCCATAACAAAAAGCCCCTCTCCTGCTGTCTTGTAGGCCCCTTTAGGTATTAGAAAGCCTCTATAAGGTATCCATGGAGCCTTCTCTTCTCCAGGCTGAAGAACCCCAACTCTCTTAGGCTGTCCTCATAGGAAAGGTGCTCCAGCCCTTCTCTGTGGTCCTCCTCGGGACTTGTTCTACTACTTCCATATCCTTCTTGTGCTGGGGGCCCCAGAGCTGAATGCAGTACTTCAGGTGGGGTCTCATGAGAGCAGAGTGGGGGGGGATAATCACATCCCTCAACCTGCTGGCCACACTTCTTTTGATGCGGCCTAGGATACAGTTGGCTTTCTGGGCTGCAAGCACACATATCTGACCCATGCTAAGCTTCTCTTCAACCAAAACCCCCAGGTCCTCACCTTCCTCCTCGTCTCATAGCTGCTTTCAATCCATTCTCCACCGAGCCTGTATTTGTACTTGGGATTGCCCAGGCCCAGGTGCAGGACCTTGCACTTGGCCTTGCTGATCTTCATGAGATTCACGTGGGCTCAGCTTTCAAGCCAGTTCTGGTCCCTCTGGATGGCATTTCTTCCCTCTAGCATGTCGACCATACCACACAGATTGGATTATACGGGGAACACCCACATCAAATCCTCTCTACAACATCCTATGTATGTAGTTCATGTTAACACAGCAAATCACTTTGGGGCCAAATTTGGTGTGAAATGTTGAACCTCTAAACTTTCTTATATCGTTTACAAATAAACATTAAAAAGATGCACACAGACATACACACACATACACACAGAGGATGACTTCCAGAGGTCCTCCAGAATAGAGTTTTAACTTCTATGACTGCTAGATTACTTGCAAGTAACTCTCTTTGTGAAACCTAATTGACATCAGAATAACACTTTTATAAAAAATAACACCATAATGTATGTTTTCATTTTACAGATGGAAAATTAAATGTCTGATCTGTTATGCCAGACACATTAAAAATCTTATGATAGCAGCAAGTATAGAAGACAGAAGTCTTAGTTTCTTGTCTTCATTCTTTATTTTAATAGTAATATATCTTTTCAGGATAATCTTCCCATCAAATTTAAACCAACCAAACAAAAAGCCTACCATCCTTATTTTTGTTGAAGAACAAAAATAACCACATCACAGAAGGGGATTTTTTTTCTGCTTTTAAACTCTTGTCAATTCATGTTTGGAAGATAATATAGAAAAGTTTCAAATCACATTTGCAGCCAAATGAAATTGTGAAAAGGCTATCCTATTACTTGAAGGTAATGAGTCAGAGTGATTCACTGCAGCCTCTTGGTAATTTCTATATGAACCAATCAAATGAAAGGGCACAAAAGCCATTCACAATGAAGATGATCCTTAGTTCTAACTAATGTAAAATCTGATGTCTTTAAAATGAGGAAGACTGAGAAAGAAGGAAATATAAAAGGGAAAGTCTCTGCTTCTCTTCCCTGCAAATTCCCACAACACAAATAATAAAACTTTAAAATCAACATTAGGATAAAACTGACAAATTGTTGGATCTTATATATGGATCTTACATAATTTAAAGAAAGTATGTAACCAAAACAAGAGATTGCTTAACAATTCTGTTGCACTTAAACTTAGAATGAAAGCAGATCCCGTGAGTCAGCAAACATTCTACATAGTCTGTTCAGAATGACTAAAAGCAATAGCATTGGTGTAGCATCACCGTTAGCATGAACAAGAAAATAAATACATCCATTATAGTGAACAAAACTAAGTATAGGTGATATTTATGTGTAACATTCTTAATAAAGAATTAATACATTAGGTGTTTTTTTGTTGTTGTTGTTTTGTTTTGTTTTATCTAAACAGACTACATTTGCTGAAGGCATCTGACCTAAGGATACCTTTTAAATACTCAAAGAACTATAGATGTATCAGTTATTATACAAACATACTCCCACACAAATACATATATTTTTACTTCAGTGCTTGAAATTAGAACCATCATGTGTAGAATAGTATGTGCTATTCCTGTCCAATGTGTAGAATTTTTGTCAGTCTAACCAACAGAGGAAAACCTTATTGCTCTAAAATAAAGGTGCTAATATTTTAGATGAATTGATAAACATCTATATATGTTGAAAAAAATGTTAGTATTAAAAATATGGTCTTATCTAAAAGAAAGCACATAAAAAAGAAACACTTTTTTCTCAACTGTCAAACAGTAGACAGAGTCATTGTGTCCAATTATCTAAACCAAGCCCATTAATTCAGACACATGCTGCTATTCTTTTCGGTCACCAGAAGAAAAAAAAAGGCCTCACATGCAGTGCTTGTTGAGGACCTTATGGAGGGCTAGGTACTGATCTCCACCTAAAGGTTTTATAATGAAAAATAGATATTTCAGAGTAGATGCTGCAGACAGTGAGCATGGCACGTGTTTTGCTGCTTAGCACTCCTATCCTGCACACTCCCTAGTGAAAATTTGCCTTGCCTTGTCTTGCCTTGCCTTCTCTCTCTCCCCCCTCCTTTTCTCCTCCTCTCACATTCTCTTTCTCTCTTTCTCCCTTTGTCTCTCTTATACATTTTTATATGGATAGCCTTATGATACACAGTCACTGTGCTGGGAAGAAGTAGGGAAGCTTTGTGCAGTCCTTCCTGCAAATTTTCTTCTGTTTTCCAAAATGTTGCTCACATAAACCTAATATGTCTGCAAATTAAAATATTAGCTCATACCAGTTTCAGCCATGCTCCTCCTTTCACTTAATATTATTAATAAAGCATCATTTAATATATCTGGATTACTTATGGGGGCATGCAGTGTGTCAAGAACCACTTGATTTAAATGTTTCTTTTGAATTATTGTATGTGCCTTTTTCCCATAAAGAGTTCATTATTTAGGATTTGAATGGGTCTCTCTATTAAATTGTTAGGGCAAAACATCATCCTTGGCAAAGGAAGAGCTATTGTATTGAAGAATGCATGATTGCAAGGTTCCCTTTTTAATAAAAGTATTTTTCATTAGAAATAATTTAAACAATTGTTATCCTCTTTAGATATGATCTTCTTTGATGCCAGAAGATCATCATCAAATGGAAAATGTAAAATTTGTAAGCTGGAGATAGCTTTTGTGTGCAGGCACAATAGTAGAGCTACAGGTCTATTTTTGTCTGTCTCTACATCTAATTTAAATGGAAAGCCCTTTAACAGTCTAGAACCATTTTGTATAAACATTCTTCAGAGAGGTCTCACTTTTTTTCTTTTTATTCTTTTTCATCTTTATCTATCTTTATCTTCTCCTCCCTTTCTTCTTCTCCTTCTCCTCCTCCTTCTTTTTCTTTCTTAATTTATTTTTTCCTCCATTTGCCTGTTTGTTTGTTTTTCATACAACTTATTCATATCCTGATCTTCCCATAATTTTCTAAAATTATTTTTTAATTCTTTTTCTTCAATAATCCAACCTAAAAAAATATTCTAAAAAAGTAAACTGAGGGAAAAAACTATCGGTGAAGTTTCATATTCAAGAGCACTGAATTATGCCATTATGATTTTCCTCTATTAGTTTTGTTTCATTTTCACCTCCTAGAAAAGCCAGCTGATATCAAAGAATCTCAGTCGCAACCTGACCTGAGCCTGAAGCCTTCTAATGGAATCTTTATATAAGCTTGCTGTAACATTTTTAACTTTTTCCTCAAAGTAATTTGGCCTGTGTCAACCTCGTTTTATTATACTATGGCTTCTTTCTTTGTTTTGTTTCTGATTGTCTTCTTTCATTTTTGTTTGTTTGTTTTGTTTTTATTTGAATAATTTATTTCATCAATATATGTTGTTATCCTGTTCATTGTATTGATATTTCAGACATTCTGAAAAGAACAAACCCTTCTGTATACATTTCCAACCTGAATTCTATATTTTGTGTGGCTTACCTTGGTGGGCAACACTTTATGTTTCTCAGACTTCCAGGTAAAATATTACTGATTTTTCTTAAACAAAAAGTCTCTGATTACAGCTGCTTGTCTTAGACTTCATACAAGTCCCTCAAATCTTCTCAGGTCTGAGAACAATCTTAACTGGCTTTTTGGCAACCTCCTGGTTTTCTTTCCTTTCTTTTTCACAGACTGCTGTCTCACTGTTAGTATCATCTTCCCATGGGCCTAGTTAATTTACTCTTTGTTACTTAGCACTTCACTTTCTGATTTACAGTTTTGCCTAAACATCTTTGGATAAGTCTCTTCTTTTTCTTTAGTAACTTATTTTTTCCTCCATTTCCTTGTTCTTTTCTTGTGACTTACCACATTCTTCTATGCATCACCCTTTCTTGCTGAGGAGTTTGCTGTCTAGCTTCTCTTTCTCAGTAAATGTAAGAATAGAGATTTGACAAATAACTCATCTTCTTGTCAGGTGTTAGAAACCTTTTCTGACTTCCATCATCTCTTCTTGGTACATTTTTAGTCCTCAGATCTATTTTTCCATGAATTCTATCTGTCAATATTTAATTCATAACTCCTGTCAGGTAGCCACTCAAGAACAATGTACATCCAGCAGTTTCAGCATCCTGTAATCCATTTTGTCTCCTCCTTTTCTTCTTCTTCTTTTTTTTTTTTTTTTTGGGGGGGGGGAGGACTTTCACAGATTCTCAGAATCTTCCTCAGATTCTGTGAACATCTCTTTCTAGTTCTCGCATTTAAAATGAAAAACAATATTCCAGAAACCTACACCTCCTAGAAAATATTTCTCATTTTCTTCTCTCTATGCCATCCGACCTTTCAGGTCCAAAGTATAGAAACAAAGCTCTTTTCTTCAGCAAATGACAATCTGTCTGTCCGTGGACTGAAGTACTGTGTTTGAGTACCACAAAAAAAAAAAAAAAAAATCTGGACAGATTCTGCTCAAACAATTTTAATAGGCCTGTCAATGGAGGAAGTGTACACAGAAGATACA
Organism: Anser cygnoides; assembly: GCF_040182565.1. Lineage (NCBI taxonomy): Eukaryota > Metazoa > Chordata > Aves > Anseriformes > Anatidae > Anser > Anser cygnoides. The sequence continues at coordinate 104,935,274 of NC_089874.1, read as the reverse complement.
GGTCTATTTGATATTCAAACTTTACTCCTTATAATCTGAAGACAGAAATTTAAATTAAGAATAGCAGTATCATTTGTAGGCAGCCACTTCAACCTGTTGGTGTGCTTGCAAGATAAACAGATAGTAACGGATGAATGAACATTAGAGTTACTTAATAAACAAGGGGAACAATAACGTTCCCAACTCTTTAAGAACACCAAGATCCATTCCTATATGTAGGCATCTTAGGACATTTATTTTACCTGATGTTATACAAGAAAACCAATCTTTTTTTGTCTGATTCAGCTAATTATATCTTCCCTTAGTAAATAAAGAAATGAGTAACAAGCTTTTCCTAATTTCATTAGATTTTGAAGTTAAAGTGATTTTCATAGATAAAGTTCACATTGCAACTGCAGAATTGATTTTTGACTGAGCCTGCTCAGATATGAAGCTCTAACTTGATAAAATATAGATGAAGAAGTTCACAATTAACTGTGCTTTGGACTATTTCAGTGGTGAACCAAAAACATTAGCTGTCCTCTAATGTGCTGAAGTGGGAAATTAAAAAGGCCCCAACATAAGTGGATTAGACAACTCTTGAGGAAAGTCATTCTGATGGGCTTTAAATGACTTTAAATCATCATTTATAAATCTTCAGTACATGCTTTACTTTAGGCACATGAATCAGCCCACTGACATCTTGGATTTAAACAACTGGAAATGTACATGCTGAATACGTGTTCATTACAGATATTAAAAGTGTCTGAATGCAAGAGATTACTGGAGGAAAAAAAATACTCATATTATATGGTTTTGTCTTCAAGAAAGCTTCATTGTCTTCAAATATTAATGAGGACATCAAAGGAAATCCCAAAGTAGCCTGTCGTTTGAAGAACTTCAATAGCTGTTGCAAGACTATTAGCTGTAAAAGTAATTTAGAAAAAAAAAAAGGGGGGGGGGGGGGGAATGCAAACAGGTTCATGACCAGCTGCTTAGAAACAAATTGTTCTTAAATTTTTAGGCACAGCACATCTCTAATCCAAATGGAATATAACATGTTTATCTTGGGATATAGTCTAATATATGAAAACACAAATATTTATTAACACATTAATGCAAGGGTTGTGAGCTTTCTGGCATCACGCCGTAATAAGCTGTGCATCTGCATACACAGAGGACGACAACACATTTGCATGTGTATGCTAAACCTTCCCCTGTTCTTTCTCCTTCATTGTTCTCTATGACAACCAATTACGTTACGAATTACTAAGCCTGCTCTGCACTTTGTTGAGTACTAAATGGATAGTTAGTCAAAACTGAAAAACTGTGACACTGCAGGGTGAGTGTCAGTTAGACCATTTTTAAATTGCCCTTCAGTTTGCTGGATTAACTCTAATTGATGCCCCAATATCTCGTGAAATAATTTAAAATGTATTTTGACTCCCCAAAGCATTACTTGTGATTATTAAAGTAACATTCACTGTCGAATTGGACAGATTAATTAGTTAGAAAAAGACTGAGATCTCTTTCCTGTGAGGGAGTGTTTGCTATGGACACAGATCTTCCAATATAATAACCAGTTTAAAGATTTTTAATGCATGTTAAATAGACAAAACCTACTAAATACGTTCTGTCTCCCTTTCTGATTAAAAAACAAAGGAACAATCATAAAGACCAAATACACTCACTGTAGTAGGTTGACCTTAACTGGCCATCAGATGTCCACCATGTTGCTCTCTCAATCCTCCTACTCAGCAGGACAAGGGGAGAAAACACAATGCAAAAAACTCACGGACTGAGAAAAAGACAGTGAGATAACTTACCAAGTACTGTCATGGGCAACACAGACTCGGTTTGGATAATATTTATTTAATTTATTGCCATTTAATAACAGGGAGGAGCATTGAGAACTAAAATACATTAAAACCACCTCCTGCTCATTCCCCTTCTTTCCTGGCTCAACTTCATTCTCAATTCTTCTACCTTCTCCAGCAGCTCAACTGTGAACAGGGATGGAGAATAAGGTCTATGGTCAGTCTGTAACACTCTGCTGCTCCTTCTTCCTCACTCTCTTCCCCTGCTCCAGCATCGGTTCCACCCCACGGGATGCTGTCCTTCCCAAACCACTTCAGCATGGGTTCTTCCCACAGGCAGCAGCTCTTCAAGAACTGCTCCCACATGGCTCCGTACCATGGGGTCCATCCCCCAGGAGCAAACTGCTCCAGCAGGGGTCCCCCACGGGCGGCAGCTCCTGCCAGACCCCCTGCTCCTGCGTGGGCTCCTCTCCACGGGCTGCAGCTCCGGCCCGGGGCCTGCTCCTGCGGGGGCTCTCCATGGGCCGCAGCCTCCTCCAGGCCACATCCACCTGCTCCACCGGGGGCTCCTCCACGGGCTGCAGCGTGGAGATCTGCTCCGTGTGGGAGCCATGGGCTGCAGGGGGACAGCCTGCTCCACCAGGGGCCTCTCCACAGGCCACAGGGGAACTGCTGCTGCGTGCCTGGAGCACCTCCTGCCCTCCTTCTGCACTGGCCTTGATGTTTGCAGGGCTGTTTCTCTCATTTTCTTTCTTCTCTCTCACAGCTGCCATTGCATAATGTTTTTCCCCTTTCTTAAATATGCTAAGAGGTGCAACCAGTTTTGCTCATTGTCTTGGCTCTTGCCAGCAGCACATCCCTTTTGGAGAAAGCTGGAACCATCTCTTATCTGACATGGTCTCTTCCTAAGAGTCTGCAGTTTTCTGCCACCAAACCCTTGCCAAGTAAACCCCAATACAAGCCCTAATATACTTCAAGAATGAAAGGAAGAATCAGCCTCCACTACCTGGAAAGACTGACAGAAAATCACATGAGCAAAAGGGGTTGAGCTTATATTTATTTTATGTAGCTTATCTTTCATGTTTTAAAACCTCTGCAGTGAAAGGAGATTCTGAGTAAGTGCTAGGGACTAATTATGTCTAATTACATTACTTTTTATTTTTTTTTAATCACTACTTATGGATGCATAGAATGTAACCTCAGAGAGAAATGTGTTGGACTCCAGGAGAGAAATAGGTTTGAATATTATTTGAATATACGTAAAACGTATAGTGATACTGATTGCTCAGATGAGTAATATTCAGGCTTTCTCCATTGCAGAAGAAATAAATGCACCACGCAGTGTCCTAGTATAAAATCCCATCAAAATGTACCATGGGTATTTTAATAATTATGATTAAACAAATATTTTATGAATCTCTTTACTGTTTTCCAGTTAGATCTGAAGATAAACTATAAAAGTTAAAGCTGATTTCTTATTACTTATAAAATAAATCAAATCTAGACATGAAGGATTTATACCTTATCATTCAGCAGACAAACCAAAGTAAGGATCATCTTTCATTGAGATCAACCCTACTGTGCTACAATTATATTGACCTTACTTGCATTAAGCTTGATTTATACTGATATGAAGAGGAAAACACATTATTTATTTTGAAATGCTACTCCTCCAATTGATTTTAATTATGCAAATGAATTATATGCCTATCAGAGGCAGTTGATTGATAAACCTGAAAAGCTGAGATTATGGAACAGATGAAAGCACAACATCTGGAGAGCAGCTGTTGAATACTAGAAGGACTTGCACTGTTACTTGGTCATCTGCAAGATCTGAAAACAAGAGATCCGTAAATCAGTCAGAATTGTGTGGTTTAATAAAACTCAATTTTCTTTTTATTAAACAAACAAACAAAACAATACGAGTATATTCATCATCTTTGTTATAATGTTCCATTATAGACTCATCAACAAATACACAAGACTACATCCTGAAATTGCATCACTGAACTGACAGGTCAGCTGTCCTCCTCTCCCTTCATCCTGTTAACATGCATTGGAAGCAAGATCAGCCCTTGAGCAGACCCAGTATGGGATGTACAAATTCTTCAAAATCAGTAAATAAGTTGTTTTGAATAACATAGAAAAGTTTTTCTGTTTTTTGTCATTCACACCATGGTTACTGTCTGAAGTCTCACTGCAGATGTTAGAACTTTTAAATTAAGAAGTTAATGAGCTTATTTAGCTAAACAAAACAAAAAAAAATAGAAGAAATCTCCACTATACAGGCTGAAATTATACATAACATGCCTACATGGATCAAATATTTATAAAGTGTTCATATATTTTCATATACGAGAGCAAACATCTCAGAACTACCAGTAGAAGTTGTTTAGAAATAGCAAAAAGAAGATTCCTACAAATTTATGAAGTTGAACGGATACTTTCTCTCTGTATAAAATTTTAGGGCCAATTTACCACTTAAAAGTAAAGAAAAAATGCATATTAGAGCTTGTAGTAATCTAATCTCAACATAACAAAGAGAATGACTCATTACAGGTTTCTACCAGTTTGGGCTTTCTGTAACTTATTCCCATTCTGATGTGCATTTTGTCAAAGATAAGAGTAGATAGTGTTCTCATGGTTTGTATTTTATTTTCTTGAAGCCATATGGGGAAAAAAAAAAAAAAAAAAGAGACGAGAACAAAGTGCTTTTTACGCTGTCACAAATGACCAGGGAAAATGTAGTCAATGCGATACAAAAAACTAAACCAATTACAGAGGTCATTTTGGTTTGACCAGGAAAAAAAGTCAGACATTGTGACTGAAATCCTCCCAAGCAAAAACCGGGCAATATTTTTAGTAACAACATATGAAAAGTATTTCAAAGTACAACCTGTACACATGATCTATGTAAAATGCTGATCCATTTAAATCAAGGTGAATTCCAACAGGATTTCACAATCAGCATTTTATCAGAAATTTTCTTCTTGCCTTTGAAGCATATTCCTTTCACAGCCTTTTATCATGGTATTCATGCTCTTGTTCAGACAGTGTATATATAGACATGCATAGTTGTATTGTCTGATTTTATTTTATTTGCATTGAGAAATGTTTGCTTTTACTATCTGTCTTTTTTCAGTGTCTCATCTGACGCTGCTTTTGTTATGACTGTTAAAACACAGTGCAAGATTCTGCAGTCTGTTAAGGACAATTTACCAGTAAGCTGCTTTTACCATACAAAAAATAAAAATAAAAAATAGACTCCATAAATATTTCTCACTGGAGTGAGATGTGTTGCAGACACCAGGAACATTACACTGCCTAATGCACGGCCTAAGTGCAACTATTCCTTAGTAATTATTTGTTTCTCTTCATTGCATGAGATTTCAGATTTATTTATTTATTTAATAGTAGAGTTTTAATACTGGAAGCGAATTGTGTAAGGATGAGATCATACAGGAAACTTGATCTGAAAACTGGTAAGCTATTGGTATTGCAGAGCCACAAATGTTTATATGAAGTCATTTCTGTCTTTTTTTTTTCATAAACATCTGGCAGCAAGCTGAACTATATTTGACACTCATCAAAAAGGAAAAGTCCTATTTTACGAATAAACAGCAAGATGTGTTTACCCAATCACAAGACCTAACTTCCAGATTAACAAAATAGTGCTCCTCAGCTAAAATACACTAGTTGAAACAGCTATGTCAGTAAGCTAACATGTTGAATATGCATATATGTTATATATGTTCTTTGCAATGAATAAAAACGAGTCATTTACATCAACGCTGTTACTGAAAAGTCTTTACTTTTGCCTGTGCTTTTTTAAAGCACATTTATGCATACGTCAGCTATTTTTAAAAGTTAAGAAAAAATGAGCAATCTTTCCAGTTAAAAATATATTTTCCAAAAATATTATTGCTAATTGACAGTGATTTTATTTCCATTAGCTTTGGCATGCTTAAAATATTGAAGGGAAATTTATTCCAATGTTAAAAGAGACTGATAAAAACAACAAAACTAAAAAAAAAAACAAACACCATCACCACCACCAAAAATAAACAAACAAAAAACACTGTTATATAGCACAGCAGAAAACATTGTGATACTTAGAACAAAATACCCAGTGCTATCACATTTTCTCTTCAGACTTTTTAATATTAGTAATAATTTAATATTATTGTAAGCAGACAGTATTTCAGTTTAATAGCCTTCTCTCATGAGAAAAATAGGAAAACATAGGAGTTATGGAATATAGAAATTGTTTTGTATACTGAAAGTTCAGTGGCTGTGCTGTTTTGAAACTTTTTTTTTTTAAGATGAAGTAGCTTCTCTTTTTCTGATCATAGTGTAGCAACACAATAAAATAAAATAAAAAACTTCTCAAAAAAAAATAATCATTAGATGCATTGGGAAACTGGCCCTGCATTTTGTCTGAGGTCTTGTTATCCAGCATATAATATTAATTAGCATTACAGTGCTTTTTATGCTGTAGTGGCATTTTTAATGCAATTAAAACAAAACAAAAACACAACAAAACAAACAAAAAAAACATAGTATGTTAGTAGTTGCAGGGGCAGAAAAGTTCTGGATGAGCATGGAACTCTTTGTCAAGGGGGTTGATGACAGCTTCTCCTCCACAAGAAGAATCAGCAGCTTTCAAGTCATGTAGCTACTCTTAAGACAGTCGATAGCAGAGGACCTTGTAAGAGGTAAATTAGGAGGTAAAATAGGACTTTAGCAAAGTGGACAAGACTTTTGTTAAGGAGTATCTGGAAAACTAAAATGTGACAGCTGACCAGTTTTGTCTGGTCCCTCACTCCACATCAGGTATTATAAAGCTTAACCATTTCTAAGAGAGCTATGATGTGTAATATCAAAACTCCAAGCAGTCATAACATCACATTACTAGATGCTGTTACACTCTATTTTTCTGTCTGCAATGCATGCTGCTGTGAACTCCATGATATTGCTGTAGGGCCCTGTGGTTTCCTGGGATAAAATACAGCTATCAGAGTAGAGCAGAAATGAGGTCCCTGCCCTAACTACACAATGTCCCACTAAAATACTGTTGTGCTCTGAAACGTTTGTTTTTTTTTTTCTTTTTACTAGCATAACATTTTTATTATATCACATATAAACGTGATATAAGAAGCATTAATATTATAAGGGATTCAAATTATAATTCCCACCAGTAAGCTTTCTGAAACCTCCAAATTTCTTAGTAACCAAGAGGAACTCCCCTTTAAGTAGCTATTATAGTAACTGCTAGAGTGTATCCTCCATTTGTAGAATACCAAAAACTGGGATGCTCATCTGGTCTTTTCAAATGACACAAGGATTTGTTTGCTGTTCTCTACTAGTCCACACAGCATAACATATGCAGAAAGATGCCAACTTCTCTTTCTGTCCTCAAGCTCCACCCAGTTTCCTAAATAATCTCTTATTGAGTTTTTTTTTTTTTTTTCCTGAGATTAATTGTTTGGTTTTTTTTCCTGGCTATATGTCTTATAATTTCTCTGAATTACCCAGTTCCTAAAGGTGGACCCTTCATGATCAAGGTCCATTCCAAAACTTCTTGGTGGAACTTCCCAGAAAACACCATCTTCTTCCAAGCAGGTAGAGAAAGACAGAAGTATATGCTTCCCAATCTATATGCTCACTACAGAGGGTAACAGCACCTAAAAGACTTAAGCATTATGATCAACCTAAAAACCTTCCCAGATCAAGGATGAAAGGCTAGAAAATACAAGAGGGGAAAGTAAACTTATTTAATTTTCAACAGTCATTTCGTTGATATGTGGAACACTAACACCACATTACTATTAGGAATTAGACCAGGAAATAAAGTATTTCCAACCTTTTATCTAAGAGAAGGAAGTCTCTCTCAGTCTACCAGAAATAATGAATATAGCCATTACTGAGAAATCTGAGATCTAATCTTTTCTCTCTTTGCCCTACTGCTGCCTGCTTTCTGTACCCTGGTCTCTCTGGTTAAGTACTCTGTGTTTAAACTCACAATAGTGATGTTCTCTGTGTTCCAGGTATTGAAGCCTCCATTAAGTCAGACAGCTACAAATGTGTTTTACACTAATAAATCACAAAAAGCTTTCCAGTCAATCCCAACGAACAACTAGTCAAGAGTTTTCTGGCAAATACTTGGTGCTTGGTTATGCATACAGCACCACTGCTCCAAGCACATTCCTAGTATCTACAAGTATACACTTTTCTCTTTCCCAGCCTGTCAGAGAGAGGGAGCTTGATTAGCTCATTGGGAGGGATAGTCTAAGCAATATCCAGATTGGTAAAAGAGGAACAAAATCATATTTTTCATTACGATTTACCTTTACATGTTTATCAAAGTAAAAACAAACAAACAGAAAGATTATTTTTGTTGTTGTTGTTTGTTTTGTTGTTGTTTGGTTTGGTTGTTTGGTTTGGTTTTAACTTTGAGATTAAATATATATTATGATATGTAGCATTGTTTCTTTAATGTTGAGAAATTTTGAAAAAAAAATCTGGCCTTTCTGCTAAATACTTCTATTTTGGGCTTATAAGACAAATTATTTTGAAAATATACTAATTAGACCCAGTTGTAGACATTTAATTAATTATAGAAATGTTCCATTACAATAGTATCACCAGAAATCTTTTTAAGATAAGGTTATAAATAAGAAATTATTTGTTACTGTTTGTATATATCAATTCACTTACTATTTCTGTTTTTATTTGATAATTAAAAAAACTTTCCACTGTAATTATTGATACGGAACATTTCTGTATGTAGTTAGAAGCTACATGAACTAACTTACAGATAATCAAAACCACTGCCTTTTCTACATAACAAATTAATTCTAGTAAATTAATTGAAGTCTTCATTTATAACATTACACTGGTCAACATAATGCTCAGTTAGCTTCTGACTCAGAAAACGTGTATTAGGTTTATGTATATTAGCATTTGAATTCAAATTAAACAAATGTAGGAAAATATGTTAAGAATAGATGTTAGACCTAGGTATGCAGATGGATCTTATTCATTAATAATTTTCTGATAAATCAACGAATGGAAAATAGCTGTCTGTAAGCTCTGGACCTGGGCTTAAAATAAATTCTGAACAGTCATTTTGAAACAAACATGCATGACTGTGTTTTCTATCTCCTACTGTCTGGCAAGGAGTAGGAGAGGAACAAAGCAAGGGTAAATAGGGCAGCCACAGGCCTGCACTAAGTCACGTCAGCTGAAATGAATACCTACAAATCATTTGGTCAGAAAAATCAACTAGCTCAACTACCTCTCCACTGCCTAACTGTTCATTACTTCAATACCTCAAATATAATCAGCAGTTTCAACGTGGAAGTTTTAAGACTAGTCCATGCGACCCTAGAGGCATCAGTAGGTTAGAGATGTCTGAGACATCTTGTTCAAGATGTCAATGCTGTGATGTGACTGAATCATTGCAGAAATACCTTTCAAAAAGGCATTAATCAAAACCCTCAGGAAAGGAAGACTATAAAAAGCTTGAAGAACAAAACGTTTCCAAATAATAGGGACTGGAGGCAAAAGTCTTCAGGTCAAGAAGATGTCTACACAGATTTTCAATTAAATATAATTCTATTGATAGCAATTAAAGTTTGTTGTTTTTTTTTTTTCTACCCATGCAGACACTTTTTTTTTTTCCTAATTCCGTAATATTGCACCAATTTATGGTTGGCCATCAACTCATTTAAATATTTCAGAAAAGGTGAGTGAATGATTTAACAAACATGGGCAAAACTCTGCTTTTCAGTTCCTGTTGTCATTGTTTCTCTGGATAGGGAAGTATTGGCATTTGCTATTCAGAAGTGTAATAGTTCTGATGAAGACATGCTGTGCTACTGGCAAGAGTTTAGTACCCTCAGAGAATTGTCCTATATGAGTCTACTGTTTATCCATGTTTACCAAAGCATTAGGAAAGAGAGGAAATGGGAGACAGTCTTCGCAAGGCAGAAGTACTAGCAGACAGTGTCTGCCAGGAAGGACAAACACTAAATGCGGGCTTTGAAAGCTTTTCAGGGATCTTCTTTATATAACTCTAAAAAATGTGAAGCTTAAACTTCTCAAATGAAATTAATTTCAAGTGCTATAAAATATTTTTAAAGCAAACCAAGAATGAGAAGCATCTCAAGCTACACAGATGAACGAAGGGCCAGGCAGGAGAGGCCCCTGCTGGTAAGCAGAGATGAGGATTTCATCTGACCTTTCATGCTGGCAAAGAGAGAGGTCCTCTCCTGTGCTTAGATTTAGCAAGCCTATTCTTTTCAAATAGGCTTTGGCAAGCAGAGGTACCCTTTGTCTGTTGGGAAACACACCAGATGACATTGTCAGCTTTCACCTCCAGACTTACAGTCGTGTTCAGAAGCAGCACAACAGGAAACATTAGTTCCAGAATTCATCTTACCACAAGTATGAAGAACAGTCTTTGAATTTCCAGTGTCTCTGCCAGCTGGCGACTTATGGAATTCAAGATGCGAAATGCATTCTGGAAATCAGATAAAGTCAGGGGAAAGAGAAGAGAAAAAAAAAAAGAGTAAAAGAGTTTTGCTATTTTAAAGGAGAAAGGTAATCTTTTTGTTTGATCTTTCAGGAGAAATATTTAAATATTTTATACTGTTCTACTTTAAGGTAAATACTAGAGAAAGTAAGTCACCTAACTGGCTTAACTAGAAGGAAGCTTGTGAGGCTGACGCACTTTTTAATAGAAAACAGCTGTGAAGAAACCTGATAAATAGCAAGTTTATGAAGTAGTACCATTACAAGTATTTACCTAAAAAAAATGCAAAGAAATATCTTCAAGCCCCCCCCCCCCCTTTTTTTTTCTTTGCTAATACACTTAACTTTCATATGAGAAAAATACTAACAATGAACACATTTAATACTGGGGAAGGGGGAGTGTCGTCTTTGCCTGTTCTTTAAAATACTTCATTAATTTTGCTTTGATTGCATAAACTGACTTGTATACTTGTAGCCATACCTTCTTTTGATGGCATGTCCTGTGTTGGAAAAATAAAAGTGATAGCAGGAGGGAGGAGGGATAGAACCATTCTAATCTTCGACTCTCCTTTCTGTGCTCCTATGAAAAATATGTCAAATTAGTTTAAGCTAGACATCATGTCAAAAACTTCGATTATATTAAAAAATTGTTATACCTAGCCACATTCATGTAAATTTGAATGTTACACAAGAGTTCTGTTGGTGCAAAACCCTTGGCCTTCCTAGAACTAGAAGTAGCACTATATATATATAAAAGTATAGAACAAATAAGAACTAACAGATCCTAGTATGAATTGTATATGCTTCATCTTTTCAGGATCATTTATTTAACCTTCTAGAATATCAAATTAAAATAAAAGTATATAGTATAGATATGCATTTGTGTATATGTGGCAGTTTTACCCAGCTGGGCAGCTGAACTCCACCACAACCTCTCTCTCACTCCCACTCCTCAAAGGAAAAGGGAGAAAAATACAATGGAAAGGGCTCAAGGATTGAGATAAGGACAGGAAGATCACTCAACAATTACTGTTACGGGCAAAATAGACTCAACATAAGGAGATTATTTCTTCTCAGATTTATTTCATGACACCTGTCCTCTGTCTGTTAAAGACTTAAAACAACATGACTACATCCTGCACTATATATGTTTCTTCAGGTGCCTTTGACTGCAGCTCAGCTCAGTGCAATTGTGAAGGAACTCTTTCTGGCCATACTTGTGGAGAACATGCTTTCCAAAAAGTTAGGGGGAGGTTTGTTAACTGCAGAGCTTGGATTCAACAGTACCAAAACTATTAGGAAATGAAAGAAGTATGGTGTGAAATTAATTGGTATTTAAATTCTCAAATCAAAGAAAGTTTTTCAAAACCTAACAAATACATTGATAAAAGTTTACTTTTAGTAGACTATTACACCAAAAAAATGTCACAACAGCCTTGAGTTCCAAGTGCTGTCTTTCCAAATCACTCTGAAATTAATTTCTTTTGTCTCAAAAGAGATGGAGGATTTCACTAAATTCTTTGTGAGCTGTGTTCAATATGCTCAGGCCTGAGATTTCAATACTTAAGAAGGTGAAAGACAAGGCAGAGCAGTTTTTTTTTTTTTTGCAGTTAGGAGTAAAGTAGACTCCTCTTGTCAGTTAAAAAGTAAAACAGACAATACTTTGAATTACTAAATTCTTGTTCGTGGCATGTTCTATGAAGTCAAGCCTTATTATTATTCCAAAGATTAAAATTTTTCTGTTACATGTTTGTGAGCACAGATATAGTCTGTAGCAAGTGTAAAGAAGAAAACAGTGTCAAAATCATCAGTTCTTTTACTCATCTTTGAACTTTATCTTGAAAAAAAATTATTAATTGAGCTTCTTCCTCAAAGCATGATTTGAGGGTCACCAAATTAAATTATCATTTTCAAGTGGAAAGTTTAAAATTAGCCAGAGGAAGGTGTCTTTTTTCTTTTTCATTTTTTCCCCTTTTCATTTGTTTTGTGGTGCTCTCTCTCTCTCTCTCTCTCTCTCTCTCTCTTTCTCTCTCTCTCTCTGTCTTTATTTATTTATTTTTAACATAGGTGTGGAAATCATTTCCATAGACTGTTCTTTTGGTCACATTCGTAAGTGAGTTAAAAATAGAAGAATCCAGAGGATTAGGCTGACAGTGTTTATTAAAAATCCTTGCCCAGAAGTCCGTAAACAAGTTTTCCCTCCTGGATGCTGCAAAAGAAAAGATCATTATAATACTGCTATGTTACTAATACTCTTCCAGTAGTCATTTGAAACTTCTGAAGAGAGGGTACTGACAAGGTGGGCTTTTGGTTAGACCAGTATTGACATTATTTTACAGCTACATGAGTCAAGGCAGCCCAGCAAGGTGATTCTGTCTACCTGTGATGCTAAAATGATCAAGTAATCTTAATACTTTGTCTCCATTCTCACACTCACTAAGTCATCCAAGAAACTGTTATTCACCCAAACTGAATTTGTACATTCATAACAGTGCAACAATTAAAATGAATATGATTTTCCCTTAGTGTAAGAATTTATAATATGAACAAGTCAGCAGAGACTCACACATATTGGCTACAAGTCATCAGAGACTCACACATATTGGCTACAATTAACTTTGGATTTTTGATATTCTGCTGAAAAAAAGAAGAGTGATTTCAAAAAATATTTACATTATTTCATAAAATTCTAAAGTAGGGAAACTGTTTATTTAAATAGAAGCAATATTTTTCACATAAAATACAGACAGGGTGTGGTGGTTTTACTCAGGTGGGCAGCCAGGTTCCACCACAGCCGCTCTCTCACTCCCCCTTCTCAAAGAGGAAGGGGGAGAAATTATAACATAAAAAGGACTCAAGGTTTGAGATAAGGATGGTTTAATTAAAGGAGAAAGGGAGAAAAAAAAAAAAAAAAAGGCTGTGTGGAAGCACAGAGAAAAGCAGTTACTCTCTACTTCCCATCAACGAGCGATGATCAGCCACATCCTGGGAAGCAGGGCCTCAATATGTGTAGCGGTTGTTCGGGAAGACAGATGCTTCTACCACGAGAGCCCCCAGCCCCCTCCTTTCCCTTCCCCACCTTTTATTACTGAGTGTGACATCATATTGCATGGAATATCCCTTTGATCGGTTTAGGTTAGCTGCCCTGGTGATGTCCCCATCTCTTGCCCACCCCCAGTCTGCTGACTCTTGGGGGCTTGGAGGAAGTCCTCATGCGGTACCAGTATTGTGCAACAATAGACAAAACACTGGTGTGATATCAGTGCTGTTCCAGCTACAAGTGCAGCGTATATCACTGTATGGGCTCCTGCAGGGAAAATTAACTCCTTCCCAGCCAGACCCAGCAGACACGGTCAGTTTATGTGGGAGATTAAAGGCCAATATTTCTGGGTGCTCTTCTGACAAACATTCTGTGTGTGACTTTTGACAACTGCATAAGTTGTATTGTGATTGCTGTATTGTATGCAGCTGTAATGTACCAGGTATTCATATATAATGAATATCTGAAAGATATTCAGATGGACCAAAATGACAGATGTCATAGGAATTGTGTGTAATCTGGTGCTCTCCTAGCTCAACATATTGTGTCCCATTCCTCATCCATAACTGGAAAAGAACTGTAGCATTTATTGATGTGCTCTAGTTTGGGGCAAAGTATTAGTACCAAAGCTATTGATAATTCCCATTTAGTAGCATCTTTTGAAAGCTAGAACATCAACTTCCATAGGAATTGGTATTTTTCAAATGGGGAAAGAAAATAAATTGAACTTGGGGGTAATGTCAGCAATTATGTCAGCCTTCAACAGGAGGTGAAAGGCTCCTTGCAACCTCACAGTTCTCACAGGTTTAGTCTAATCTTAGGGAGAGAGAGATATGTTTAACTTGTATATTCAGATGATGAAAGACAATGTTTATATTTCATATTATTTTTCATAAAATGCTTATAAACTGCAAACTGCTTCTTTGCTATCCAATTCTTCCTCATCATTAGTCTTCTTTAGTACCTGTCATTCACAATGGCTCTATCTTTGCTAACAAACTCTCTGGATAAAAGTTTTTTCAAATATAAATTCCATAGTATGGCTAGTCAAACAACTGTTGTAAAAAAACTTATAATTCAGCAGAATATATCTCACTTTCCATATAACTGGAGTTCTAAATTACCCTAAATACATTGCTGAAAATGAAGAATATTAATATAAAATGAAGTTAAGTTCTTACCTTAGATGGGTCTCCTACTATACTGAAACATGGAGAGAATTCTGCCAGCTGTGAATACCCAAAGACTCAAGTTGCCATAGGTGACAGTAGAATCCTTTCTGCTTATCTGTGTGACCAGCATCTTACCCTATAACATGCTTATTTTCTCACACTGACAAGTTGTTGACTTACCAGGTAGAATGAGAAATGATTGTGGAGATCGTGCATCAATCACCTCCCATCACATTCTCCATTCAGAACATCAGTGATTAGACAAACTTGGCTTGACAGGCATCTTGTCTGGACAAACAGGTTGTCACTTCTGTAATAGGATTCAGCTGCTCTCTCACCATAAGCTCTGAAACATGAATCACTTCAAATATTCCCCCAAATGGACAAAATTGAATTAACAGAGAAGAGGGATTTTTTTTTTTTTTTTGGCCAATTTTAGAATATAACTTTCAGATCTTCATTACTGTCAAATATTTTACTGTAACAAAGAGAGAGAGAAAAAGTAACAGGTTTAATTCTAATGTTATTCTACATTTGTTATGGTAACTTTGTTTGTTTGTTTTTTAGCAAAAGCATTGTCCAGGAAATGCCCCAGTGCTGAGAAAATGTTCTTAATTTAGAGGACAAGCAACATTCAGAGGCATAGTTCCATTTACACATGGAAACTAATAAGATATTATTTTCTATTGCAATCAATGCACCTGTGGTGGTTTTATCCTGCGGGACAGCTGCACTCCACCTCTCTCACTCCCCCCCCTCAAAGAAAAAGGGGGAGAAAATATGACGGAAAGGGCTCAAGGGTTGAGATAAGGACAAGGAGATTGCTCACCAATTATCATCAAGGGCAAACCAAGCTTAACATGGATAGATTGATGTAATTTATTGCCTATTACTAACAGACTAGAACAGCATGAAACTGAAAGCAAACTAAAAACACCTCTCCCCCATCCACCCTCTTCTACCTTCTCACCCCAAGCGGTGCAGGGGAACAGGGAATGGGGGCTGTGGTCAGTCCCTAATGCTTCATCTCTGCTGCTCCTTCATGATCACTCTCTGCCCCTGCTCCACGTGGGGTCCCTCCCACGGGATGCCATCCTTCCCAAACTGATCCTGTGGGGGCTGCCTACAGGCAACAGCTCTTCAAGAACTGCTCCCACACGGCTCCGTACCACGGAGTCCATCTGTCAGGAGCAAACTGCTCCAGCACGGGTCCCCCACGGGCAGCAGCTCCCCCCAGACCCCGTGCTCCTGCGTGGGCTCCTCTCCACGGGCTGCAGCTCCGGCCCGGGGCCTGCTCCTGCGGGGGCTCTCCATGGGCCGCAGCCTCCTCCAGGCCACATCCACCTGCTCCACCGGGGGCTCCTCCACGGGCTGCAGCGTGGAGATCTGCTCCATGTGGGACCCATGGGCTGCAGGGGGACAGCCTGCTCCACCAGGGGCCTCTCCACAGGCTGCAGGGGAACTGCTGCTGCGTGCCTGGAGAACCTCCTGCCCTCCTTCTTCACTGGCCTTGGGGTCTGCAGGGCTGGTTCTCACGCCTTTCTCTCCCAGCTGCTGTTGCACAGGTTTTTGTTTGGTTGTTGTTTTTTTTTTTTCCTTCCTTCAATCTGCTCTCCCAGAGGCCCAACCAGCATCACTCCCTGGCTTGGCTCTGGCCAGCTGTGGGTCCCTTTGGAGCTGACTGGAGCTGGCTCTGGTCTGACATGGGGCAGCTGCTGGGCTCTGCTCACAGAGGCCACCCCTGCATGACCCCTGCTACCTTCCCACATAACCCCAATAGAGCCCCTTTTAATTATCACAGCCACATTAGAAGGATGAATTTAGTTCAGGGCATCTTTTTACATCAGAGGTCTTTACTCATTAGAAAACTACATAATAAATGTTACAGCAAAATAAAAACGTTTATTTATTTATTTATATTGAATGGATGGCAGCTAACAGTGACTCAGCTTGCACAGGGACACTTTATTGCTGCAGTGAGACTTTTATAGGAAAACGAAACAAAACTAAACACATAATACTCTATTGCAGTCAAAAATAAGGCTTATATACTTGAACAAGGATAGATAAGATACTTCATGCAAATAGAAACAATTTCTTCAGTTTATAAAACCTAAAACTTTTATTTTTATCTTAGTCTACTAATGATCCTCTCATAATCATAAACACTGTACTTTTAGGAAAAAGCATTAGAATGTTTCCAGTAAGCACAGATGCAAAAATACTATAAATACTACAGATATTTTAATCCTGGGAGATTTTATGAATTCTGCATCATACAGAGACAGAATGTTACAACACTAATTTGAACATTTAGAAATTTGGATAAATCTACTGAAATTTCAGTAAATGAATGAGTCAAATGATTGTTAAAAGAACACAGACTTTGGTCAACAACAAGTCAATAACAATGTATCCATAAACTACAAAACAATATATTCATTTAAAATCTGTCATTAATAATAATAATAATAATAATAATAAACAAATAAACTCAACACTACTTATCATTACTTAGTCTTGCATAGGTCCCTGACTCTTGGAATAAAATTGTCTGTGTGTTGACCACATTACAGAATTAGAGTCCAAATTAAATGGTGTGGTCACTTCAAAAACCTAAACTTACACATCATTGCATATCTAAAGTCATTTGGATATCTTGGTTCCATTCTCTCCACTCCATCAGGTAAATTTGCTGCTCTTTGGTCACTTCCAGTTAGACCTGACACATGAAGGCATTTCCTGGTTACACCAACTCCTCCTAATTCAAATAACTGGAAAGATCCATAAGTGAAGTCCAACTTTTCTGATATTTCCAGTTCCTTCCACCATGCATTTATATTTTTATAGAAAAGCCAACTAAATTTTGAATTGAAACAAAATTGTTGGGGGGGGGGGGTGGCAAAAATATCTATGGTGAAAAATATATACTGATATTTTCCAGTTTACTTCATTAAATGTCAGTTGTTCCTTTAATGCATTAGGGAAAAAAAATAAAAATAAATAATAAAAATAAAAATAAAAATATAAAAATAAAAATAAAAATAAAAATAAAAAATCTAACCTCCAGAATCCTAAACTAAAGAATGCAATACACATTACAATGGAAAAAATCAAAACTAATACATCAGGAAGAATAATATGTATAGATCCTGGAATGATTTCAGAATGTGCACAAAAGCTAGAATATATTTGAAGTTGCTAATGATTCCTTGGCACAAAAAGTTTTTTCTTTTTTTTGAAACAATCTTTATATTTTTATCATTGATTTGTCACAAGAAAAAATAATCTAAAGGGAAAAGACACAATATAAAACATCTCTATAAAAGAAATGCATACAAATATTTCAAATACAAATTTAATATCAAAGAAGCACAACAAATTTTGTACACATGTAGTAAAGTGATCCAGAAACACCTCCCATATTACCACTTACCGAACATCACTAAACCTACAATAAAAATACCAGCTGTTACGAGAACTCAGATGTTTGGGTATGGGAAGACAACCCAAAGGAGAAAAGAAAGCTCACCAACTTAACTTTTAAACTGGTAAATTATCTTTTCAATAGATATAATTTAGTGCTACAAATTTTATGAGACTACCTGACAAGGCTTGACCTGCCACACTAGAAATAATGTTTTTTTCTGACCTAAGAACTTTGACGCCTTGCAACTCCGTGAGCTGTCAAAGGTAACCAAAACACCAAGTGGAAGAAATTAATCAAAAACTCTAATATCTTTATTTTCCCATCACTAAACACAAAAGATGTTTTTGTTGGTTGGTTGGTTGGTTGGTTGGTTGGTTGGTTGGTGGTGTTTTTTTGTTTGTTTTTAATCCCACCTGTGTGGCAAATAACATTTGAACAGAAGGATAAACCTATTCCTGCTCTGAGGACTAACCTCGACGCTAAGTAAAAAGGCATATTAAAGAATGATATGTTCTTTGTATTTTTGGGTTATTTAGATCTATCAACTTGTATTAGACTTTGGGAAGTAGATAAGTGTCATACAGATCAGAGTGAAATAATTACCAATGTAGTCTTAAACAGTCTGTTTTGTTTGTTCGTTTGTTTCTCATTTCAAAACACTTTTGATACAAGGAGCTGGAACTGTTTTTTATAGCTTGGAAATGCTATTAGATGTTGACATAACAGTTGCCAATTACTTAGATTTATGAAGGACCCCTGATTTCTCCACTAAATCCTGGCCTCAGCTTGGATAGCATTTGCTTACACGGGTAACTACAGACAGCGCTGGTGCATCAGTACAATAGAGATTCAGAAGCACTGTGCAGCACAGGCTGTCAGCTGTTCCTGGAAACTCCTGCTGTAGCCCCAGCTAGAGCTCTAGGAGTGCCTCACCATCTTGTAAGTTTGTAAGTGGGCATGGACCAGCCTGGGCATTTGAAGAAGATTTAAAAAAAAACAAATGTAAAAAAAAGTTAAAAAAATTAAGTGTTTGAGAGAGTGTTTGAAGGTAGAGAGAAAACACTTGTTCTTTGTAATGCTGAGCTAAGCACATCTTTTCTTCCCCCCCCCCCCCAGTTTCACTTTTTTCATCCAATCTTTGTCTTTTTTTTCTTTTTTTCAATATACTTTTAAATATATACATATAAACATATATTAACATGTTCCCTATCTGCTTTGCAACCCCTAGACAAGAGGTTGTGCTGCTTCCTGTGGCAAGAGATTGGAATATGCAGTTCATACAGAGTATTCATTACAAATTCCTGTTTTTATTACAGTTATGAAAGCAAGGTTTTTTGACAAAGATTCAGTCCAAGCCCTGACCTTACACACCAATGAGAATTTCTCAGTATCAGCAAATATTGTTTTACTGTATAGCAAATGGCAAAGAAGACATTGATGCCACCATATTTAATTTTTAATTGGAATTAATGCTATGTGTCCAGCAAGAACAGACTTAAGCTGCAGACACTTAAGAAAGATAGATGAAGAAATAGACTAAAAAGAGGAAGGAAAGGAAGAGGGAAGGTGAGAAGTCTGTAGCACTACCCTGATAGTAGGATGCTCTGAGAGTATTGAGGTACATAGAGATTTCCAGCACTGCTGCTTCTCTAGAAAATGCAAGAGTCCTTTTCTCTAAAGAAAAGCAAATCAAGTAACATTGTGTTGCTGCTAACACTGCCTGTTAACACCAGGCAGACCAGTTTCACAGAACTGGTATTCAGGGAATCTTCATTGTGATGAGATCTTTTTCATTCCTTCACTCTAGGCAAGAATTATAAGATGTGAAAACCTGCATCTCAGCAGGTTTGCTCTGTCTCTAATGAGATAGAAGGGAAAACCCTGTCAAGACTAATACTCCTCTAGCGGAAGACCTTAAAACGAGAATGATACAGTGCTCTGCATGACAGCTTGCCCTTAGGACATAATGCATGTTGTACTTTCTCTTTTCTATTCTTTCCCCCCTATCAAATTCATTGTCTGGCTTACTTTGCAGAGAGGATAGTAACAAATTAAAAAAAAAAAAAAAAGTTTGAGATTAAGTACACTTTAAACTTCTGGACATTTTCAAATGTGAATTGGGAATGTTCTTTTTTCTTTATTTGCCCCATACATCATGCGAACATGCAATCCCTCTAGCAGTGCTAGTTAAACATAGGAACCTGTGCTATAACTCACATAGAAAACATCATTTACACAAGACTTTCAAATGTTTGCAAATCCATGAAGTCCAAATAAGTCTAGTCCTTCTCTGGGTTGAGCAAAGTTTGAATATTGTGGCTTCATGCAGCAGAAATACACATACACTGATTTTCTAACACTGTTAACAATATTAATGTTAGTGCCTGGAATAAGGCAAATTTCAGGCTAGGTAGAATATGTGGTTTCCTCACCATTACTAGAAATGATTATTTAAGCAGAAAACCATCTGAACATTTAATGTGAATATTTTTCTGGTTAAAATATTTTAACTGTTAAAAGCTAGGAACCATAGACCTTATCTAGAGAAAAAAAGCTAGGATTTTTCTTGCTTGTGGGTATGGAGTATTATATGAGAAGTATAGATTTGAAATCACATGCAGAGCTGGCATTATATGCTTTCAACAGCACCTTCAATCAACTATATTTATTCTACTGATTTTACTTTAACTGCTTTTATACTTAGATTTTGTTTGCAATTAAAGAATAAAAATCAAAACAAAACCTCAAGTAAAGGGTGCACTTCACAATTTTCATACACTTAGGAACATTGCAAATCCTTATCTAAGAAATGATAAAAAAAATCTATTTTATTTCAGTGGCATTTTACCCCATTAAGCACTAAAATATGCAACTGAAGAAATACTTGGATAAGAAATATGTGCAGTAGTAAGCAACAACAAAACCAAACAAATAACAGCAAAAGTGGAAGACATGCACCTGTCCCTGCTGGGGAAAAAAAAAATAAAGAGTGAGTGAGTGAAAAAGAATCTGCAAAGAGGTAGGATTCACAGATGATGATAAAAGTTTACATGTGTGTTTGTACAAATGGACAAAAAGGCAGACATAATGTTTAAGAAATGATAGCCAGAATATTCTACAAACCATACACCTATAAAATGATTTGTGCAAAGGTTTTGATGATAACTGTGCAAATATTGCCCTGGAAATAATAGTTGGATTATATGATCTGTTAGGGATTAAGAATAGATAAAAGAAAGATGAGAGAAATTGAATTTTATGAAATAAACCCTACCTGTCTTTCAATCTGATTTTCAAATCTTTTGATAGGCTTACAGATGTCATAGGAAACCTAGGACTTTCTATGTATTACTTGGTAGCTTTTCCTGCTTCAAAAATGCAGCTTAATGAAGCCATAATGTTTACAGCTTCTAAGATCTTTATTTGCAGGGTTTTATTACATTTATAAATTACACGAAGAGGAAAGGAAGTCTCCTGAAACTGAAGTGCTCCAACATGACTGGTTATATTTGAACAAAAGCACAGTAAAAGCCTTTATGAAGATTAAAAGAACTGAGTCTCTTAAAAATGTTGTGGGGAGATAAAACACAAAACAAAACAAACAAAACAAACAAACAACAACAACAACAAAAAAAAACAACACTGTAAATCTATCTCAAAAGGAAAGACATTACAGAGGACTGTTAAATATTGCTGTTGTCCAAGCTGTGCTTTGTATTTCAGCCACACAACATACTAATGAATTGCAAACTCGTGTTCTGGCTACGATATATTCTTCTCTGAAGAAAGGTAATCTAGATGAGGGATGCACAAAAATCTCAGTTTCATTCCTCATAATATCTTTAGTACCATCCTGTGATACTTGCAACAGTGGAATACAATTAATATGCGTTGAGTCAAGTTACATACTGAGGGGTGAAAATCCTTTTTTATTTCCAGGTAGTGGAAATTAGATTAGTAGGAATATAAAAAAACATTTCAGATGATAGCCTCCAGAATTTTGGTGCAGTTCCAAATTCCTGGATATGGAGGGCTTCTTGACTTTCATATTCAGCAGTGAAAAAATTCACCCAGTTTTCTTGCATGTGTTGAAATAATATGGGAAATTTGAGTGTACAAACCTGCATCCAATTATGAGTAATTTATCCCTTAAATGCCTAAAACTGGAAAACTATGCTCCTCAATGCACAGAAGAGCATGAGTTAGATGGGATTTACACCTGGGTCATCTTTTACATCATCTCTTTCTTTGTCATTCCACTCGATATCCTAAAAGGTTGTGGTGTTAATTTAAATAAGCACAGTCTTTAT
Source organism: Anser cygnoides (assembly GCF_040182565.1). Taxonomy (NCBI): domain Eukaryota; kingdom Metazoa; phylum Chordata; class Aves; order Anseriformes; family Anatidae; genus Anser; species Anser cygnoides. The sequence continues at coordinate 104,912,991 of NC_089874.1, read as the reverse complement.
TAAGTCACCTCCACAACTGTTGTGGTTAAGCCAAAAAGAGTTTCATATACTGACTACATAATTGCACTTAAACAACTGCTAGGAAAATGCAGCCCTCATAAGACATCATTACTCATGCAATAACATTTTCAGCCTATTTGTATGAATGTTTGTTGGTGGGGGCAAGGAGACTGTGAGTAGGAAGAAAAAATATTTCTAGCTAAAGTGATTGGGGGACCTTAATCCCTGTCATCTCTGACAAAACAAATCTATCCATTTTAAAATGAATTTACTGCAGAAAGCTGTGCATTTTTTTCCCCAATTCTTCCTAAATATATGCCTAGATCCCAAGATTGCAGATAAACTAGGATTGAATGTGGCAAATGTAGCAATAACTTAAAATTTAGTTATACTTAAAAAAAAAAATAGTGTTTGTTTTAAGAATAACCATATGAATGAGATTAATTAACTATGCATGTAAAATACAGGGAATTCTGAAGCACACTACCATCCGTCAGCTGGCCTAAGCATATCAAAGCCAATGAGCCTTCAACACTGAATGGTTCAAGGCCAGGATGCCAATATAATTTCATCTAACACAGGATGAGGTACTTCTGTCCAAGGCAATGCATCACTAAGATGTGGTAGACTAATACACAGTTCTAAATGTCTGGGTTGTTTTATGAGAGGAACTAAAATAAGACCAGTTCAAATTCAGTAGACAGTGAATTTAATAGTTTCTTATTCTGATGACATTTACAAAATTTCCAGTTTTAAAGTCCAGACACATAGGAAAACAATTAAGCTATAATATATTTTAAGCACCTATAATGAAAGAATATCAGCCAGGGGAAACAGAGAACCTACACGACTTATTCCAATAGTACTTTATTTGATATCATTGAAATGAAAAACAAAACAAAACAAAAACAAAATAAAATTGAAAGAATGAAAACTTGTTCCTGCTGTGAAATAAAAGGAAAATCAAAATTATTATTTTTTATTTTTTAATTAACAGTTGAACAAGGTTTCCATATTGATTTTTTCCCACCAAAACCACCTCTCTTCTAATTTATTTATTTATTTATTTATTTATTTATGGATTTGATTTTCTTTTGCTGTGCTAGGCATCCATACTAAGAGTTATACTTTGTTTAATATTAATCCAATAACAATGGGGTAATTTAAAATCTAAGAAAATAAAATAGGCAACAAATTTTTCTTTTTGTTAATGCAACAGTTCCCTTTTAAAAATTCATCAATCACCCTAGCCCAAAGACAGACTCAGCAGCTGGTTATCGGCATACTTAAGGTCCATCTATTGCTTGGTACTCTAGTGATATTTGACTGAGAAGGTGCATTAGAATTACTGTGGAAACGATACAGCCTCATCCTTTGTCTTGCACTGGTGCACATATGATTGCTGTTCAGAAACCTAACACAGCAGAAAATTACTCTTTCATTTTGGTTTTCTATTGCTGTTTAGCTTTCTGAGATGGTTCAAAGCAGCTGAACTGCTCATGAAACATCACACTCATAGGATTATTAAGCAGAATCCAGGGGGCAAAGAGTAGCTGATTTAATTATTATTATAACAAAAACTTTCCTGCAAAGCTAAAGCTTATTGTGATTTTCATCAGGTCTCCTTCACTCAATATAAGCTTTGAAGAACAACATGATGAAACTTGTTCAAAAATGTATACATCTTGGGGAACCTTCTGAAGCTGAATTATTCCACAACATAGCTGGAAGATTTCATTCTGCAACTTTTATACTATCATCAGTACTACTACTACATTATCACACCATCACAGCTACAATGCAAGTATCTTACCTGAATCAGAGTAACTTGAACCCAAAAAAGAACTTGTAAGAGTATTTCATCTATGTTAATAAAACAATATGTAAAATGTAAACATACCTGATCAATTATAAGTGTATTAAAACATTTGTAAAGTTCATATTCATCTAACAGTAGCTAAATATATATATATATATATATATTTTGTGATCAAAGCCCAATGCTCCTCTTTTAATCCACCTACCATGCTTCTTCCCAGCTGCCCTGGCAGCATCATTTAATTCACTTTACACAACCACAGTTCCTAGAAATGTTAATCTGCTCTCTACTTGTACCCTTTCCAGATTGTTACTTATTTTGAGAATAAGCATGAACAATTTCAATAAATACATGCACATTTTATAGAATTCATAAAATTATAGAATGCTTTAGATTGGAATGGACCTTAAAGTTCACCCGTTGCAACCCCCTTGCTATGGACAGGGACACCTCCCACTAAACCAGGTTGCTTAAAACCCCATCCAACCTGGCCTAGAACACTTCCAAGGATGGGACATCCACAACTGCTGTGGGCAACCTGTTCCAGTGCCTCACCACACTCTGAGTGAAGAATTTCCTCCTAATTTCTAATTTAATTCTCCCCTCTTTTAGTTTAAAGCCATTACCCCTTCTTCTATCACTATACTCCCTGATAAAGCTTTCCTGTAGGCTCCCTTTAGGTACTGTAAGGCTGCTATAAGGTCTCCTTGCAGCCTTCTCTTCCCCAGGCTGAACAACCCCAACTCTCTCAGACTATCTTCACAGGAGAGGTGCTCTAGCCCTTTGACCATCGTCATGGCCCTCCTTTGCACTCATTCTAATACATCCATGGGCTTCTTGTACGGGGGGGCCCAGAGCTGAATGCAGTACTCCAGGCTGGGTCTCACAAGAGCAGAATAGAGGGGGGAGGATGACCTCCCTCGACCTGCTGGCTATGATACTTTTGATGCAGCCCAAGATACGGATGGCTTTCTGGGCTACAAGTGCACATTACTGGCTTATGTTGAGCTTCTCATTTATGAACAGCCCCAGGTCCTTCTCTCCTCAGTTTTGCCCTCAATCCATTCTCCACCCAGCCTGTATTTGTTCTTGGAATTGTCCTGACCCAGATACAGGACCTTGCACTTGGCTTTGTTGAACCTCATGAGGTTCTCACAGGCCCACCTCTCAAGCCTGTCAAGATCCATTTGGGTGGCATCTCTCTCTTCCCTACAGCTTGTTGACAGCACCACACAGCTTCGTGTTACTTGTTTAGGGTGCACTCGATACCACTGTCCATGTCACTGTCAAAGATGTTAAACAGTGCCAGTCTAAAGTAAGCATAGAAATCCAAAAAGTAACATTTTCCAAATGTTGCCTACTTTGTGAAAATGTAACTCCATCACCACCACTCTAATAAAATTGAAATGAAAGTGAATCTAGCTAAATCTAAAAGATGATATAAAGAGCATTTTTTTCTGATAAAATAAACCAAACCATTTTAAATTGTGTCAATTCATAAACATTTTTATATAAGCATATATAAACATATATTTATAAATTTCAAAGATATTAAAGGTTTAAAACATATCATTTAAATTTTATTGAAAACACTGCTGTAGGCTTTGCCTTCTTGAGTTTCTGTCTTTTAACCAATATGCTATTTAAATATGTTCTCTCTATTTATTAAACAGACATGAAATATTTACATCTATTTGTACACATCTCATCTTTGCATTTACAGTTTTTAATTACTCTTGAAGTTCTTTTTAAAGTAGTTATTTTATTTTATTTTATTTTATTTTATTTTATTTTATTCTATTTTATCTTATTTTATTTTATTTATTTTATTTTATTTTATTTTGTTTTATTTTATTTTATTTTGTTTTATTTTATTTATTTTTTATTATTTCCTCTTTGGTGCTACTGAATTCATCCAGGTGTATGGAGCTCTGCTTGTATGACGTTCTGGATACAAAGATTTGCTATATCTAGAAAGACATAAGCATGTACAGAATATCGCTATTGATATGCTGTATATGTTTTGCAGTTTTCTTGAATACACAGAGCAAGGTCATTTCCAATGTCAATGAACAAAGTAATTTCAAAAGTCTGCAGTATTCTATTGCAGTGCAATGGCACCAAAGGAGCCCAGAAACAGCCTCACTCTATGAAATACCCACCTATTTTTTTTTATTATTATTATTTTTTTTTCCTAAAGGAATGGTTGTACCTTATAAAGTTAAATGCTTTTGCATAGGGATACAGAACCAGGACCTGCTCCAGGAAAGACATGCCTCCTGTAGTATTTCAGTAGCATTACACTATAGCAAGTTGAATTGGAACTGATCAATTCATGTTCATTCCTTGTTGCTAGAGGAGAGACCAAAGGGATCTCAACCCGTCAGTTCTGGGGCCCACGCTGAGATCCAGTCTTACTCCTGGTCCCCCAGGCCAAACCTAGACCAGCAAAAAAAAAATTTTTTTTCATGGCCACAAGGGCATTAATTTTGAATGTTGAGAAACCCAGCTGCAAACTGAGCAGGACAGTAATCTCAAGACAATTATCTGCTGAATCAGACAATATTAAAGAACTGAGGGATGAAAACCAAAAATACCAATGCTTCCCTTCCATGTAGTATGTCCTAATGTTCTTCAGGAGTAGTCCTGAAAGACTGCCTTGCTTCTTTGTCCAGGCTGTTTTACAGAGTATTTTATCTAAGCCTCTGAGAGACCTCTGTCAGGAGGCTGTTTCCAGAGGAGTTTTGTAACCCAGAAATACACTAAAGTGAGTGTATGGAAGAAGGAGTGACAGCAAGACCCCACCCTGAGGGGGGACACTGTAGAGGAAATATATATGTTTTGAAGTATTTTTTTAATTTATTTTTTTCTTCTATCTTTCCTAAAGGTAATTGTTTTTTGTCTCAGTTGTTCTCCCTCAAAGAAGCAGACATGCATCAAAGCTCTGGTTCACCTGGAGTACTGCTACACTGAGTTACGTGTTGCAGAAACAGTGCATATTCTTTTGGAGCTTCTCATCTCCTTTTCATTAGTGGCTCTTTCATGTAAAAAGCAAACATATCTGGCATACTGAACTGCTTTCCCACATAACATGTAAAGTTGCTTTCTGATTTGCTATGGCTTCTTTTAGAAATAAGCCTAAGAATGATCGTACCATACTTGCAGATTTCTTTTTCTTAATATTGACTTCTTCCTCTGTTTATTTAAGGCTTTAAATATACTGTGCCGTAAGTTGGACTAAAGAGGTCCATGGCCTTTACTAAGTAAATGTTTTGCTGGCTAATTAAATATTTCACTCTATCAGACTGATTTATGATTAGCTTTAATGAGTTTGACTATAATCATAGGAGTTGGGGTTAGGCAATAGTTCCTGCATTTATCATCTGACAAATTGAACAACTTTGTCATAAGAAAGAATTGGCTGAAAAAGATTCTAGGTTAATCAAAGACAGGATCTTGTTTTTTGCAGTGTCTAGCTCTATTTTTCTTTTTATTTCATTAAAAAATGAAAAAAAATAAAAGAAAAACTTGGAGAATTCTGTTATATCATTCAAATATTGACTCATTTTTCATGCATGATATATGTGTTCCTAGAGCTGGCCAGTCACTCTTCTTTGGCTACTTTTAAAGACAAAGAATAAAAATATCTTTCTCTCTAAATTTATTCTTATTCTGAGCTCAGAGAGTTATATTTCAGGATTTAAATGTGTTTCTAAGGCTTAACATTTCCTTCTTATTATTAACTTTAAGTATAATTCTTGATGTTTCTGAGATTCATATAAATGTTAAATCTCTTTTTTTTTTTTTTTTAAATTTTAATCTAAATTCTTAGCCTCAATGACTCCCTTTGGCATTTTTATACAGATAAATGACAATAAGTGAGCCTTACACCTTTGAAAATTCATTTCTTTGTTCATGAGCACATATTTTAAAGCCAGAAGGAGCCATTATAATCATTTAGACTTTCTGCAGCTATGAAACCCATAGTAACTTTACACAGTTTCTTTTTGAATAATAATGTCTTTTAAATCAGTCTTAATTAAAAAAATCTCTGGAGACAAAGAATCCACCATAATTCCTATTTCTTGAGTTATGAGTTTCAGTCTAGCTTTCATTCCCCACTCAGAATTCTAAATGCATTTATTGTGCTCAACTTTTATTTGTCTTTCTAGGCTACAAAGGACTGCTTCCTTTCTTTGCCTTATATCTGATGATATACCTAAGAGGATTTTGTCTGCAGAGTTCAAAAACTCAAAGTGTTTTTTTTTTTTCAAAGTTAACATTTCAAGTGAATAAAGTATTTTTCATTGAATCATAGCTTCTGTTTTTGCCTGAATTCAGTTTTGCAATTCATTCTTCTAAAATTTATCCATAGGTCTTTCTCTATTTAACTTTTGACTTTTCGAGGTCAAAGGGAACACGATTCAAAAGCACTATTTTAGTGGGCAAGAACTTCAGAATTTTACAAATAAAAATAAAGAATGTTTCTCAGGTATTAACTGGCAAATACATAACAGCAACATCTCTAAACACCAGTTATTTCCATTTTATCTGCCTCTTCAGAACACATTAGGAGCAACTACCCATCCAAAACCATCTGTCACACACAAGTAAAACTTCCAAAACCAATGCATAAATGGAATAAATACTTGCTTAATTATTTTGGCTTATAAATTTAAGATCTCATCTGTAATTATGGCTCATTTCTCACTTACAATCCTCTTTAAATGAAAAAGATGATCTTCATACCCAAAAATAAACAAATAAAAATATATTTTTTAAAAAGAACAGATAGAAAAAATAGCTGAAATTTTGTTTTGCATTCAGTCCAAAATGAGCATCTCATGCTGAAATAGTATCATTTCAAGGAGATAAGAAGGAATGTGAATCAAATGTCCCAAAACAATCATTAATTTAATCCCAGATTACATTCACCTTTTTAAGGAATGATAGAATAATAAAATTGGAAGGGACCTTAAAGATCATCTTGTTCCAACCCCCCTGCCATGGGCAGGGACACCTCCCAGTAGACCAGGTTGCTCAAAGACCCATCCAATCTGGCCTTGAACACTTCCAGAGATGGGGCATCCACAACTGCTCTGGGCAACCTGTTCCAGTCCCTCACTACCCTCAGTGTAAAGGATTTCCTCCTTATATCTAATCTAAATCTCTTCTCTTTTAGTTTAAAGCCATTACCCCTTGTCCTACCACTACACTCTCTGACAAAGGTTCCCTCCTCAGGTCTGCTCTCAATCCATTCTCCACCCAGCCTGTATGTGTACTTGGGATTGCCCAGACCAAGATGCAGGACCTTGCACGTGACCTTGTTGAACCTTATGAGGTACTCACAGGCCCACCTCTCAAGCCTGTCAAGGTCCCTATGGACGGCATCTCTCCCTTCCCTTCAGTGTGTTGACCGCACCACACAGCTTGCTGTCATTGGCAAACTTTCTGAGGGTGCACTCAATCCCACTGTCCATGTCACCATGGCCAGCATCAGTCCCAGTACTGACCTCTGAGGAACATCACTTGTCACTGATCCTTACTTGGATGTTGAGCTGTTCACTGCAACTCTTTTGAGTGCAACCATCCAGCCAATTCCTTATCCACTGAGTGGTCCATCAATCAAATCCATGTCTCTCCAAATTTAGAGACAAGGATATCATGGGGAACAGTGTCAAATGCTTTACATAAGTCCTGCTAGATTATGTCAGTTGCTTTTCCCTTATCCACCAATGCTGTAATCCCACCATAGAAGGCCACCAGATATGCCAGGCCCTTAGTGATCTGCCCTTAGTGAAGCCATGTCGGCTGTCACCAGTTACCTCCTTATTTTCCATGTGCCCTAGCATAGCTTCCAGGAGTATCTGCTCCATGATCTTGCCAGGCACAGAGGTGAGACTGACTGGCCTGTAGTTTCCCAGGTCTTCCTTTTCTTCCTTTTTAAAAATGGGGGTAATATTTCACCTCTTCCAGTCAGTGGGAACTTCACCAGACTGCCTTGACTTCGCATATATGATGGACAGTGGCTTAGCAACTACATCTGCCAGTTCCCTCAGGACACATGGATGAATTCATCAGGTCCCATGGACTTGTGCACCTTTAGGTGCCTTAGCTGGTCTTGAACCCTACCATCTCCTGCAGTGGGTGGTTCATCATTCTGCCAGTCCCTTTGCCTTCTAGGGCCTGGTCTATGTGGTGAGAGTTCTTGTCAGTGAAGACTGAGGGAAAAAAGTCATCGAGTAACTCAGCTTTCTCCATATCCCAGGTGACCAGGGCTCCCGCTTCCTTGTGGAAAGGGCCCACAATTTCCCTAATCTTCCTTTTATCACTGATGTACCTATAGAATCCTTTGTTGTTGCCCTGATGTCCCTGGCCAAATTTAATTCTAATAGGGCTTTGGATTTCTTAACCTGTTCCCTGGCTCATTGGACAACGTCTCTGCATCCCTTCCAGGATATCTGTCCTTTCTTCCACCCTCTGTAGGACTCCTTTTTCTGTCTGAGTTTAGCCAGGAGCTCCTTGTTCATTCTTGCAGGCCTCCTGGTGTTTTTGTCCAACTTCCTATTTGTTGGGATGCTCCTGAGCTTCGAGGAGGTGATCCTTGAATATTATCCATCTTTCTTGGGCCCCTCTTCCCTCCAGAGCTATGTCCACTGGTAATCTAAAAAGCAGAATCCTGAAGAGGCCGAAGTCTGCTCTCCCAAAGTCCAGGGTAGCAAGCTCACTGTGCTCCCTACTCGCTGCCCTCTGAATGCAAAACTGTACCATTTCACTGTCAGTGTAACTAAGGCTTGAGCTTCACATTACCCACCAGCTCCTCCTTGTTGGTGAGAATGAGGTCCGGCATAGCACCTCTCCTTGTTGGTTCCTCTATCACTTGGAGAAGGAAGTTGTCATCAATGCATCCCAGGAACCTCCTGGATTGCCTATGCCCTGCTGTGCTGTCTCTACAGATATTGGAGTGGTTGAATTCCCCCACGAAGACCAGGGCTTGTCAACTTGAGGCTGCTTCTATCTGTTTATCGAGGGCCTCATCAGCTTGGTCTTCCTGATCAGGTGGCCTCTAGCTGACACCCACTATGTCACCTGTCCCCACCCTTCCTTTAATCCTGATCCATCAGCTGTCTGTCAGCTCCTTAACCATCCCCAGGCAGAGTTCCATGCCCTCCAGCTGTTCATTGACATGGAAGGTGATGCCCCCTCCTCATCTCCCCTGCCTGTCCTTCCTAAAGAGCCTGCATCTTTCCATTTCAACACTCCAGTCATGGGAGCCATTCCACCATGTCTCTGTATTGCCAATGAGGTCATTGCCCTGCACATGTTCATACATCTCTAACTCCTCTTGTTTATTCCCCATGCTAAGTTTGTTAGCATAGGACATTTGAGTTGGGCTCCTGATGAAGGTGACCTACTGTCTGGAGTGGCCAGAATTTCTTTGTGCTGCTCTTCAGGTGCTCTCCTGCTGACCCATGACCCTTCTTCAAGGGCTGGGCATCTATTGCTGGGAGAAGAGGGATGGACTGAGATTCCCCTCCCTCACCAACTGTAGTTTGAAGTCCTCTTCACCAGCTTGGCTAGCCTGTGACCAAAGATGGTCTTCCCCTGCTCTGACTTGTGGACCTCATCAGCCCCCACCAGACCAGGTTTCTCAAAGTGACTCCCATGGTCTAAGAAACCAAACCCCTCCCTGTCTGTGGCACCAGTCCTACAACCATCTGTTGATTCACGAGGTTTGACTGACCCTTTCAATCCCCTCCCCTTTGACCAGCAGGACTGATGAAAAAACTGCCTGCACTCCTGAGTCCCTTACTGCTGTTGCCAGGGCTCTAAAATCCCTCTTGACACTCCTCAGACTGCTCCTGGCTGCATCACTGGTGCCCATGTGGAACAACAGCAAGAGATAATAGTCCTTAGGCTGTATGAGGTTTAGTAGTCTCTTGGTGACACACCTGACACGAGCCCCAGGTGAGCAGCAGAATTCCCTCAAGAGCAGATCAGGTCAGCAGACGGGCACCTCCGTACCTCTCAGGAGAGAGTATTCTACTACTGACACCCATCGCCTTTTCTTAGTTGGACTGGTTGTTATGCAGGGAGCAGACCTTACCCAGCTACATGCCCCTGCTACAGGTCTATGAGGGGTGTCCATGGTGACACCCCTCAAGTCTGCAGAGGGGTGAAGCAGTTCTGTAAGGGCACCTTAGGCTTTGTGAGAAAACTTCCTCCTGCTGGTCCTTGTCATTGCCAGCTTGCATCCTCCAGTGTTATTGCCTCCTCTCCCATCTGTGAGTGTCAGTGAGGGAGTTTTTGACTGTTTGGCCATGGGTTGAGTGTCCCCTGCAGACAGTGCTAGCATCCAGCTGTCTAACTCATCCTCAGCCTCCCTGATGCTACGCAGCCTTCCCACTAACTCCTGCAGCTCAGCCACCTGCTGCAGGAGGTCCTCCACCTGGGCACACCTTTTGCAGGCAGGTCTGCTCACTGTCCCTGCCCCAGGGGACAGACCTAGGCACTTCCAGCGGTCAGAAGTCTGCACTGCAGCCTCACCCCTTGGAAGCTCTCTCTCAGTGGAGGCATCAAACACCACCGGGGTAGTTGGTGCAGACCACACAGCCAGGGCCGCAGCCGTTGCCCTGAGACAAGTGCCCACCATTCTGTCTTGAGGATCAGGTAGGTTGTGCACCCATGGCCTGTGCAGATCCGGGTGCGGGGTTAAGGCGTACTTGGCACTTCCCGCTCGGCCCATGGATAGGCCTTACCTCAAGGGGCGCCCTCCTGCACCAGCTGCTGTGCCACCAAGTTGGCCTGCTCAGGTCACTCGTGCTCTCCAGGGGCTGCTAATGGTGGACCATTACTGCTGGACCCACTCACACCATGCCAGCCCCTCTCGCACAAGCTGCTGGCCCCTGGCAGGTCTCTGCACTCCCCTGGGGCTGCCCTGGCTCAGGAACACCCCCCGTACACCACCATCTCCTGCTCGGCTGCAGAATGCACCTGCCCGCAGCTGATCGCCTTGGCGAGTGAAGTCTATTTTCTAATTTCAGATAGGATCTGATTGCATACAAGAGCAATCCTATGACCCCATAGAATTCCTGCTATTTTGAGAATGGTTCCTGAGTTTGCAGTTCAGTCAAGCACTATCTAAAGTTTAGTCTTGACCCAGCTTTATGCACAAACAGTAACCTAGCACCTAAAGATGTTTTGGGGTTGTAAATAGTATTCCTTCTAGTACAATCTGATTTTCACTAGCTTTTATTGTTAGAAACTATTTTTATTCTTGTTATTATTATTATTCTACTATGGTACTATTTTTCCTTTATGGCTTAATGACCTAATACCATGTTCTTAAACCCAAGAAAGCTCCAGAATAAGACAGGTACCAGAACTACATGGATGGTTCTGTGTGAGGTTGCTAACAGGAATTATAAGACATAGCTTGGTCCTTTTTGATCAGTACTGATTAGATGAGTGTTGTACATTTTCCTTAGTCAACATTGCATCTCAACAAACCATAGCATACACACTAGCAAGCTGGTTCCATAACATTTCTTTCTGCATCTTCCTAAACTAACACTTTCATGCTGATTCTGGTTTTCTTGGGAAAAAAAAAAAAAAAAAAAAAAAAGTAAGTGGAATTGCCACCACCTTGAACTCTGAAGTCAAGACAGGCTCTGGCATTTATTATTATTGTTGCTGTTATTATTATTATTATTATTATTATTAAAGGAGAGAATGGTATCACTCTCTATAGGCTGCTGAAATTTGAAATTAAGAAATAATCCAGATCCAGAAAAAAATAGGTACACTATCAAATGGTGTTTTTCCTTCCTGCATCTGAGAAAGTCAGAATTTTTATGTATATGTTTTCACTGCTGATGACAAAACAGTCATTATGGCAATACCACAGGCGCAGGTAGAATAAAAAGTGGAAAAAAAATAGGAAAGCAAAAAGCATTTCTGTAAGCAAGCAATGCTTCTCTAAGTAGGTGCTTTGTGGATGAATCTGACAGTAGCTAGAATTAAAATGCCATATAAACATAAGCATGAAATATTTTCTTAAGGAACAAAATTTCATCTAATTATTCTTGACATTTATTACCTATTGAGTCTCTATCCCAACTCCAAATGAACAGCTTATTTTTAATTCATTGGATTCATCTGTGCTTTTGTATTTTTAATGTAAAAGGCAGAACAGAACAAATCCAGTGTAGGCAGATGCCAATTTTAATATAATGTTCTCCTACTTTGGGGACTTCACTAGCTGTATGGGTTACCCATTAATGCCACTCAGACTTTGTAATTGACAGTAAATAATTCTCTCACCATCACCCACCACCATTCACTAAAGGAAGCCATACCACAATAAAACCAATTGAATTTGAAATGGTAGAAAACAAATTGAGTACTTCAGATATCTCAGATTTCTGTTAAAGAAAGAAAATTAAAACCACTTCCTAAATACTGATGAGAGAAAGCTGATTTTTCAAGGTAATATATTTCTTAGTATGGAGGCCTAAATATTATTTATAATATTCAAAGTGATTCAGAGTCAGGGACATATGAACAGCTATTAGAGATTAAGAAAACAAAAGTAACTGATTTAAATGTGCACTATTTTAACCAAATATATTTAAACAGCAAATGTCCTGAGTACGAGACAAATGTCATCCTTATCCAAAGACTATCCACTGAGTCCACATTCCACCTGATTTTTAGATTAGCGTTGTTCCCCTCCAGTTGTCAGTACTTTTTTTGTTACCTAAGCACATATTTCTTTTGATGTACAAAGGTACTCTTGTTTATAATTTTCTTTTCCAGAGAGCCATAATAGTTAAAATTTGAGACTGTCAAGTTCTGAAAAGCTTTGTCAAAACCAATCAGTTTTATCAACATAGAAAATACACAGTCCAGTTAAAGACACTTATCTGTCCTTCCCTATTCTGTATATCTGTATATCAGTCTTGCTTTAGTCTATTTTATTATTCCTCTGAAATCTCAGCCTAAAATATTTGGCAAAGACCCATTGTTATTATAAACTGTCAGAATGCTTAATAAACATTTGCCCAGAGTTTCCTGACAATTTTTTTTCACAGCTGAATTAAAGGGTACACATAGGAAAATTTCCACATCATTAACATTACACATTCTCTGTTTTCTACTGACTGTATGGGTAGCCTAGAAAAAACAACAATCTTGTATTTCAGCTGCTGCTACATGATGCAAGGCTCTGCACAAATACAAATCTCACTCTGCTGACTCGAGTGTGTCCAGAAATGGTAAAGGAATAGGGGAGCGGGGCTCAGCTGAAGTTCTCATCCATCCACCTCCAGCCACCACCACCGCAGTGCTGCAAGCTCTGGGACAGAGGGTGTTGTGATCTCAGACTGGGTTTCATCCAGCTCAGCCAGCAGGGCAAAGACCTGACACTCAGCCTCATAATAATTTCTGGAAGGACTGCTGCATGAGGATCTTCATAACTCTGCTCTGGCATTCACAAATGTGAAATGTGAAAAAAAGTGCAAACACAAATTCCTAAATTGGATCTGCACAGCTGTCTCAGAGTACCACAACAGGAAAAGACCCCTCATATGTAAAAAGGATGATGGTAAAATAGAAAAGTGTTTTTGTCAATGACAGGCAACATATACAACCTATACATTCACTTATAAATAGCTAACAAGGCTTGTTTAGCCTTTGTATATAGCTATGCTTAATTTTTATCTAATTATAATGAGAATTTTAAATCAGAACCCCTAGGATTCCTCCCACTTCCCAAATAATTTGTTGTTGTTGTTGTTGTTGTTGTTGTTTCTATTGTTTTTAGATTTTTTTTTAGAATACCTGTATAATTTTTCCACTGTGGCACATGATCTTGTTAGTCACTGTTAATCTACTCTCTTTTGTAAACTAATAAGACAGGTGAATAGAAAAAGTCTATTTTACAAAATAGTGATGATAGAACTTTGTATTTTTCATACAAGTACATCTGATACATTTATAAGTAAAACTACAAAGGAAAAAAAAAAACAACCAACAACACGTAAATTCCATGTGACATTTTACATCATAATGGCTACCACTTGAAAAATCCCCATTTTTTCAATTTTCACACTAGGTCCAATCATGTTAATAAATTTTTGCTATAAAATCTCAAATTTGTCTGCAATAAAAGTGAACAGAAAGAGGGAAATGATAACTGAATTTATCTATGAATAAAATTCATCAAAGCATATCCTATAAAGAAGTTTACAGTCAATGAAATAACAAGTGCCTTACTGAGGCCCATTTGTACCCTGAAATGTTGCCATCTTACAGAGCCTAGCTTATAGCAGATATTAAAATGAAGTGTAGTGTCAGCAGGAGGAACAAAGTCAGAAGACAGTTGCCACTTAATTATAGTGTTCTGCCACAAGTGAGCTAATAAAACTAACGTTCCTCTAACGTGAGGAACAAAAAAAAAAAAAAAAAAAGCAATTAGAATGGATTCAAAAAACAGTGCTGAAACATTTCTTTGCTTCTTCCTGCAAGTCCTTTCCTGCTGAGAGTAAAACAACATGACAGCAAGGAAGGCACGAAGAGCAGCTGGCAGCCCAATAACATACTAGAGCAGTCAATGCTGTCCACATGGTTCTCCACATGAGGTTTTTAGAGAATCCCAATACTGTAATCTATAATGCATTGGAAAAAAAAGGCATCACTTTTCAAGGCCATTCTCCACAGAAGGGAAATACATGGTTAATGAAAAGAAAAAATACTTCCTATTATACTTCTGTGAACCAGAAACTAAGAAAAGAATGTCTTAAAAAAAAAACTATTCCAAATCTTATCTATATCTGGCAGTAAGTGTTTAGATGATTTTCAAATTAAAGAAAAAAAAAATGATTGGAAAGGTACCAAGACATAAGATTACCACAAAACATTATTTTATAGCTGTTTATAATATGTTTTAATAACAACAGTCTTGTAACATTTATATGATCAATGGTCATCAGTACAATTATGGCACGACTGAGGAAGCTTGTGAAGAAATAATGTATCATGATGTCATTCATTTAAAATTGTATCACTAATTACTGAACAACTGGACTTTTAATGACGAATTAAATAGCAGTGTTTATTTAATAAGGAAGAAAATGATTACCACAACAAACATATGACTAATACTTCAGCAGTTTAATATACAGCTTCTTTTGGAATTTGAATATATTAATTGAAAGCTTTTCAATGTCTTTTGTTGTTGTTGTTGTTGTTGATATTGTTGATAGGTTCCAGCTGAACAATACATTTTGCTCTAACTTTTTAAAAAACATTTGTTCCATAATTACTATAACTAGCAAATATTTATTAAGAAGGCTTTTGTCTTCTGTCTCTTATATGCAGTGCACTTGGTTACTTCATATTTGACCATGTTTTTTGTAGAATAAGTTTTGCCCTTTCCATATATTGACATTTAGGCTTTGCTTTGCTCTTCAAAGGACTTACAACCAGGCCTGACATAAGAAAAAAACAAACACACATAAATGTTTGCAAGACTTGAACTGCAGTACATTCTGCCTTTATATATTTATTCTTTTTTCCTCACTCTTCTGTCTTGCAAAAGGAAAGCTATTTCATCATTCTGTAGGATGGATCACTGATAAAGTAGTTGTGTTAGGGAGTCAGGATGGTAGCTAATATTTGAAACAAATGCAAATTAGAAAAAATAAGTTTCTACCCACATCTAAAAAAAATTTTGCATATTTTCATAGAACGATTTATATGGAACCAAGGCATAAACTACTGTATTTGTACATGTCTTTTAGAATACACCATTTCTGACGGCAGTCTGTGCTGAGTGCATGTTCTGTGTAACTGACACCTTTTTTTTTCTACATGTATATTCAACTTGCCCACTTGGCTTGTGCTTCTATAGGATGTGTTCTACCTTTAAACATTGTTAGAGTAGGTGTAAAATATCCAGAGTTTGAATCCCACTCAGTAAATTATCTTTCTATCTTATGTGGGCCATCTTCTAACTGCTGGAAAGAATCTACCTCAACAGAATTAAAATCCATCACATAGAAATAAATAATCAACATCTCTTCACATTCTACCTGCATTGACTTTAACACTAATGAGCTAGTGAAAAATCTGTTGTCTTTAGTGTCAAGGATGTATGAATCTAGACCAAATTTAGTTTAGAAGTTTCTCATTTTACTACCATAAAGCGTCTTTAAATTGGATTGTGGGTATTCAAATTAAAATGAATTCAGTAGTTTCTACAAGAAATGCTAATTGAATTAAATTGCTGTCTCTCTTTAGCAGTGTTAAGTCAAAACGTAAATGTAAGGATAAAATGAGATTCCTTACCTGTTTAAAAGTAATAAAGAAACAATTTATTTATGAGATTTTTATTTATCCTGTGATATTTAAAAATATTTAAAAATATCACAGGAGTTGTTGTTGTTTGTTTTAAGCAGCAGACTATTGCTGTCTGTCTCACATCTATGGTTGAAGAGAGAGTAAAGGTAGCAGGTTATTTCCTATCAGTCCAGAACTTCATAGCACCTTTTTTAGTTGCTATTTCACACAAGGTGATTATGAGCTTTTAGGATTTGAATACCTGTCTGCTACAAGGAGACTATCAACTTATCCAGTACAGTTTAAGCTGTCATCAGGTCATAACTAACTACTATCTGTCACTGTCTTACTCACCTGTAGTAAGTTGGATGAAACAGCTTAGAGAGCTTTCATTATCTCTGAAGATATCCTCTGGGATGTTTGGTCTGCAAGTTAGAAAATCTAACAGATAAAAATGAACAAACAAAAAGAAACAACAAATAGGAACCTAATCTTGGCCAGCATCAAAATTTGGTCTGTATCCCTGTTAGGCACAGTTAAGCAGCAAACAACAGTTGACAGGATACATTCTTAGAGTATCAGAAATTTTTATTTTTTTTATATCTCTTGCCTATTACCTCTTCCATTTTCTGTATTGAATTGCCCATCTTGCTGTTGTATACTTTAGTCGGTAGGTAACAATGCCTATTCTGTCATGTTTCTTACATGGGCATTGATGATGTTATTTATTCTCCACCACTTTATATCAGCCTTTAGTACAGTATTTTCATTCCACTTTGGACAAAAAGCAACCACCCCTGCCCCTAAATACATAAAATATATGACATTAAAGTTTTCTATTTCCAGAACCCCTTTCAGCACCCTTTACCACCACTAAATATTGGTGTTTGGACCTTCTGTAAGCTTTCTTCCTCAAATTATTATTATATTTCACCCTGCTTGTTTGAAAATGAGACACTTTCAGTAGGAAAGCTTCACAGTCTTATTATTGTTTTGTTATATAGATAATTTTGAATGAGAAGTTCTTCTAGCCTGAAGAAAGTCAGCCATGATTGTATTTACATTATAAGTCATTTTCAAAGGTGCTAACTGCTAACTAATTGATCTTCTGAAGCTAGCCAATCCATAATGACTTTTATAGAGGTGTGTTGTAAGTGGCAAGTAGGGTTTTCTTGCTCCTTTTTCTCACAGACCACTACTTGTATTAAATATATCCATGTTCCTTTGGCATTAATTTAACCCTTAGAGGCCACTCTTAATAGAACTTTCATAAAGACTTTATTAATTTTTCCCCAAAAAGTGATCCTTAAATAACATCAAAGATTTACCTACCCCCTTTCCTGTTTCTGACACTGGTAATAAAGGTTTTGAAGGAGAATGCTTTTTTCCTTTACTCTGGTAGCAGAAGGCTGCTCTTGCAGCTCCATCAACCCTTGGCTTAGAAAGCAAAGGGGCTTCCTAAACCAGAAACTACAAACTAACCTGTTATTAAATTAAAACTATACAGTGAGAGAATAGAAGCGGAAAAGAGCTTGGCTTTTGCTGCTGTATGGCAATGATAGCCAGATCTCTCTGGAGAATTGATGTAGAACAGGGAAGATCTTGAAAAATTATTGGTTTCAGAAAAATTTCTTCATTTCAAGTTCATCACAGGCAAGCACAGAATTTAGGCACATTCAGGCTTAGCTGCCCAGATTTCTGTTAGTGTTAGTTTAAGCAATTACTAAACCTTTGTTTCTTGTTTGTGTTGTTCCTCTGTTTGGGAAAATGAAAAAAAATATTTATTAGGAAAATGTCTTTGTTAAGAAAAAAATATTTGCTGTGAGGGTGGTCAAGCTCTGAAACAGGCTTCCTAGTAAGGTGGTTGATGTCCCATGCCTGTCAGTTTTCAAGAGGCATTTGGACAATGCCTTTAATAATACTCTTTAACTTTTGGTCAGCCCTGAAGTGGTCAGGCAGATAGCCTCGATAATGTTTCTAGGTCCCTTCTAAATGAACTATTCTATTTTTTGTGTTTCAAAGCTAGGTGTAGGACTGCATAGTGAGCTGATCTACATGAAAAGTAATCATTTTGGCAAGGTTAGTTTTGAAATCAGAATCACTATCCTTATGCCTGTAACATTTCTGCATGGCGAAGACCTTACCAGACAATTTCATCATAGTGGTAGACAGTAATGTATTTCAACATTTGGTATACAAACAAGAAAGCAAACAAAAAGCTATGGAAAGTTGTTACGTGGAATGACCTGTTACAACATTATCTCTGCATTACACGTCAATTGCATTTTGCTATTGAGACAGAATAACAGTAAAAAATTTTAGCAACATTTACGGGGTTCTGGTGGAAAAGGATCTCAATTCAGTGTCACTCCTACTTGCTTCAGTTCTTCATGCTGGCTGGAGTAAGAATGACCAGAATAGAGCAAGCTATTCAGCAGCACCAAAATATATTTGTCAAATCATGCACTGGTGAAAAGGTGAAGCTGAAAAATGAAGTGTGTAAGTGTAAAATGGTAAAGCACTACTGAATGACTATTATTAATATAATAGACTGATCTTACAAAAAAGTGGTTGATA
Source organism: Anser cygnoides (assembly GCF_040182565.1). Classification (NCBI taxonomy): domain Eukaryota; kingdom Metazoa; phylum Chordata; class Aves; order Anseriformes; family Anatidae; genus Anser; species Anser cygnoides. The sequence goes on along the minus strand of NC_089874.1, from coordinate 104,894,255 downwards.
TTATAAACTACAACTTTGTGAATCACATATACAAAATAACTGCTTCACTTTACTCATGACTTACACATTTTCAGCAAATATCTGTGTCTAGTTGGGGACATTACTGTTTATGAAACAGCCTTTAAAGTTACTAGAAAGAAGAAAAAGTAGAAATATTGTCCTATTCCCTGTAGGGGAGTCCTACTGTCCTACTCCCTGTAAAAAAAATATTTTAACCTTTGTAAGAGAAAAACATTGCAATGTGTTACACCGTGCAAGCGTTAACATTTAAGTACTAGGCATGCTTTAGAGCAGGAGAATTGATACGATTTTCTTTTCGGACCTCTTTCTGTGCCAAATTTCTAGGTTTCTACCCTGAAGAACTCTACTAGAATTACATACAGACTCCCTTTCTTCTTAATTTGTAGACCCTAAATCTTCTGTCAGCTGCTTTGAAACTTCCAGCTTCAATTCTCAACTACCCTTTAGCAGAGCACACCATGACAGGTGAGAACTTCGACTGCCAATGAGGTATTCGAATGAGTGCAATTATAAAAACACAGGTGTATCTTATTTCCTCCTCACTTCCTTTTGTATTAAAGGAAGATCAAACAACAGCAACAAAAGCTAATGGTCTCAAATATGGTGTGCTACTAACCATGAAAAATCAGTACATTCAGAAGTGTGGTTTCCATAACAACTATATGAACCTGCAGGGATAAATTCAGCTTCTTGAGTGGTTTGGCTTCCTAAATCTCAGACACCTATAGTCACAAGACACTTAAATCTACCAGGCACCCATAGACACAAGGGAGAAATTGGGCTTTAGTACTTGAAACATCCTAACAAAATATATCACAGGTACAACTGCAATATCAAGTCCAAAGAACAAGCTAAATATAATATATATTAAATATATAATATATATATTATATATAATAAATTGACTACTGAAAAGGTAGAGAGGAAATAGGAAAAAAAAATCCATGTGTGGGAAAGGAATTCGCAGGTGGCTTTGCACTGTTTCACACATCCCTTAATTAGAGATAATGAGGAAACAAGCGGTAGAAACAAAAACTTGAGCAAGGTCGAGATAAAGTAAATTGGCTACAGTGTTAAAGATGAGCTTTGGGCAGTGGCCAATTGCTGGCTGGCTTGAGGCACGTGTCCGAGAGTCTCTAACCAATTGTATGACAGATTCGGGCGCATGGACAGCACGTGGGGCTACGGGGAAAATATAGGTAGTGGTGAAAAATGGCAATAAATGTCTCCTGTTCAAGAGCCATCAGGCGTCCGTGTCTTTCATCCCCTCATCCATGTAATTAAAAGTCACACAAACTGCACTGCAAAATCACAACACGATGTGCCATCTCAATTCATGCTTTCTGACAGCAACAATAGTTGCCTTTGGCAAGTTGTGGAAAACAAAACAATTTTATTTGTGATAAAAATAAAAACTTAACCTAACAGCATTTCATAAGCAGCACATCATATTGATTGTCTACCTCCATCTCACAATATATCCATATTTTGTAAAAACAACACAATATAATGATAGGGTTTCCTTAACTGAAGTGAATAAAACAATACATGAAGATATTGAATAGTATATGGATAACACAACAGAATCCAGCCTTACAGTTTTCATACAACAGAATTAAATAATTTCTTATTTTTCTAAAGTGGAAGTGGAAAAAATAAACAAAGCTGAACCAGCTCTCATTCCTTCCTCCATCCTTTTTTGGAGAAAAAAAAAAAAAATCAGTAATGGTACCTACAGACATGAGTCTCTCTGATGAGTCATATTTCCATATAAAAGTACACAGACAACACACTGTAACTTCTTCACCAATTTCCAGTATATACAGAACCTCTGGCCAAAGAGCTTTAAAGGAAGGAAAGAAATAACACCAAAGTAGTCATGTGCATACATACATACCTGTATGCATGTGCAAGTTATAAATGTTGGTATAGAACTATCCTGGATAGAAGATAAATTGCAACCTGCTAAGCAAAACCTTTTTTTTTTTTTGCTTAGTAGAACAGCTTTGCATATCAGATTAATATATGCTACCTCTAGGACTGGCATAGGTAGTTCACAGCCACTCTTAAAAATAGGACCTGGAAATACACACTGTATCTCCATCACACAATGAGGTATCCTAATCAAAAATATGCTGTTCTCTATTACAAGGTGTTGTAAGCAACAGTAATATTCTGTCTGAAAAATTTGGACCTAAAAGCCTTTGGGGAACTGCTACTTTTGCAAAAACTACAGAATTTGTCAGAAGTCTTAGTTCTCTACACATAAAAATATCTGAGATCTGTTCTGAAAGAGTTTTCTTTAGAAATTGCACATATCACCAAGAAAGATTTTTTTCACTTAAACAATTTTTTTAGGTGCAACTGCTGTTTAAAAGCTGCTCATACAAGCAAATTTTATCAAAACCTTAGTCTTAATACAGTGTATTCTACTTCGAAGCTAAATATATATATATGTGTATATGTTTATTTGTTCTGTTCCTTATTTTCCTGATACATAATTTACATACATATTACAAGTTCAGAAACTGAGACACTGTCCATTCTGTTGAAGGAATAGCTACTCAAGAAGAGCTGTGATTTTATCCATTCCTATTTAACCACTTCTCATGTTCTCGCTTGGTGATCTCTGTTTCTTTTTCACATAGCGTATTTCTTGTGAGTGAGAACACTAGAACTGTATCTATTATTAAAATTAAAGCTATTCTCAAATGGACTGTTTCATATTTCAAAGTCAGGTTGCAGTTGTAGTATAATTTAAGGAGGGTTAAAGATGATAGTACTAGAGTCCCATCCTCTTACAGGGAAGTTGCCACTTGTGTGATCATATGATTAGCTGTTTAAAACAAAACTTCAACACAGCTGAATCCATTTCTTCTTGAACAGTCAACTCCAGTCTCATGACAAGATATGTTGGCACACTACAGTGGGCATGCACTGCATGTTGATGATAGGACTCTGTTATAGCCAAATGAAAACACCTTTATTATTTATAATTATTATTTTGAATTATAACAGGTTCATTATTATTATTTTTATTTATTTTAATAAGGCTGGTAGACTTTCATTTTACCTTAAAGGTAAAAGAGAAAGTTCACATAGGTAGTAATGGCATTTAACTACTTTGTCAGGAAACCTAAAAATGCAGTGTCTTGAAGTTCCCCCTTATTGGTTGTTCTGAAATTATCTGAAAGACAGATAATTTCTCCTATAATTTATAAGAAGCCTTCATAGTGGGAAGAACTATGAAGTCAACAAAGATTATTGTTACATTTCATTATGATAACATATAAGTACCTACTTCTATATTCTTTGTCTTAAATTCTTAGTAATGTCTCAATTTTGTAGTACTATAACAAAAACAACCATTGCACGAGTTCATATTCTGGTGCTTAGATATATGAATTTATGACATAGCTGTCCTATTTTATTAAAATATATCATATACAACATACCAATGAACCAACCAACATAACAGAAAAATAAACAAAACAAACAAACAAAAAAAACCACCAGCAACAACAAAACAAAGGCTGCAGTAAGAATGTAAAAATGCACACCTCTATGCCAGATTTTACCTAAACACGCAATGGACGTAAAGAAAATAGAGGACAAGTAGCAAAAGTAATAAACTGTCACTTCTAAGCAGTTTAAATGAACCCATCCAATTTACACAATTCACTAGCCTGAATTTATCTCATAGCAATTATTACAAGCACACTGATGTTCTAATGTGTTATAGGAAATACAGTCCTCATCCTTCCCTTGAGTCTTACTAAATAAGCAAATTATATTGATTGTTGTCTTAATGGATAATACTGAAAAGAACTCATTTCGGTCTTTTTATCATGTGGAAAAGAGGAGAGAAATACCCTATAAAGTCCTTTTGGTTTTTTTGTTAATTGAGAAGAAATATTTTATAATAAGCTTAAAAAAATAACAAACATATTTCTCACTTGTGCAATTTCAATACTCTTTTCAACACAAAGGAAAGAAGCAGTGTTTCTTTAGTTGTTCTTCAGATAGATGGCTGCAGCAAACAAAAAGCATTTTCATGGGAATAGCAAGTTTAGCTTCTAACAGTTATACATTTTTTTTCCTCACCAAATCAAGACTGCTATAAAATTTCACAAACTTGCATGTTGAGAAGTAACAAGTGTCTTAAGTATGTGATAAGGAATTGGTGTTTTCACTTCTCTGTTAGACAGAGAGACAGGGGCTGAATCAGCAATCCTATTTCCACACAAAGTTTTCCTAACCATCACCTTTCACACTTCATGAGTTGGGTCACAATTCTAGAACTCCAGTTCTTTGCTAAGGCAATCCTGAACAAGCAATTGGAGTGAAAAGCCTTAATATGGTAATATAACAGGTAGGAAGCTAAGACAAGGAAATCAAAAACAGTGACAGGTCTTGCAGGAGGTGGGTGACAGAACTGTCATAGTAGCATCCTTATTCTTTTTTGTTAAACACAAAATTAATTTTCCTTTATGCTCTTTGTTGTATATTTTACTTCTGTTTAGACCTGATAGTCCCCAGAATTTTACAGGCAAGACATTTCAGTCAGCTTTTATGTATCAGTTCAGACTGTATGACATACATTTTGCACAAGAATTCAGAAACCTAAACCATTTACTAAGCAAGTTTTACAGTTCTTCTTTCATAAAAATAAAAATCTTAAAATCCTTCAGCTTCCACTCTTTTACAATTTTACTCATATGATACTGTTGATAGCATATTTTGTTACCAAAGTATTTTTAAAATATAATTTAAACTTAATTTAACCCACACATTAAAAAAAGAAAAAAATAAAAAAAAAGCTAATGGAATCAAATAAATCAAAAAAAAAGAATTTCTTTCAAAATAAGTGTTTCAATCCTATTTTCCAGATCCAGATTCTTTTTTTTTTTTTTTTCATTTTTGTTAGTTTAAGGCCTACCCCAACCTGCAACTGCTAGCTATAGAATACAGAAGCCTGGCTTACAATATTACAAGTTTCTGTGGTATTCATTTTCATTTTTGGCTAAACAGAACAATGAACTGACCGGTAAAATCAAATACAACTGCATCACCTAAAAATCTTATTTCTCCACCTGGAAAAAAAAATAAATAAGAAGATCGACAAACACATGCTTCTTGCTTAGGAGGTTACAATGATCCACCCTTGTCACTACTGCCCAGTGAAAGAGTTGAATTTTGTCCTCCATTGTTTGCATGTACAGAGGCAGGCAGAGACTGCTGCAGTTTTGGTGCACTCAAAGAGGATGGTTGTCTAAAATAAATGACGACAGCAGGTTGCTGTCAGACCAGCTTAGCTGTCTTATGCGATTTCAGTCTTACCGTCAGTCTCACAGTCGATTTAACCTGGCATAAACTGTCAACGAGGCCAAATAAAACCTACCTACTGATCCCTTCTTCTGACTTCTCACTTCTTTTGATGAAGTGTAAGAGTTAATGAGGCCATCTAATGAACAAGAGTAAGAAATGTTCAAACTCTTGTGTTGACAGAAGACAGGGAAGGAGCAGTCAGCAACTGGATTGCAGTCAGGAATCTGCGACACTGCTATCTGATGATGACTGAAATATTGTCCTGCGGGGACATCCAGATAGCAGAAAGATGTGCCAGGTGCTCTTGGATGCTTCTGTGCAGTTGTGAAAGCTGTAGAGTTGTGTTAATATCTCCCACGGTCTGGCTAGTAATCCCCACTCAAAGAGGTAGTTGGTGCAGGATTCTAACATCAGGCTAGCTCATGTACAGCTGCATTTGTCACATGGTGATAAAACAAGTCTGGCAAAGGAGATATGATTATCAGGAGACAGGAAATGGGGATATAAAACACAACTATGCTTGAAGGCAGGATTGGCACAAAAACACATGGGTGAATTTGGTTAAATAATAAAGAAGTGAGTTTTTGCATAAACTTCCCACCACAAACAGTGGGTCCATAACCTGTTTATAATTTAATGATCAGTTTATGAAAGATATTTACAAATTGGTTTCTTAAAAAGGATCTCTCAACTTCTGATCCACTACTTCTTAGAAGCTGGCACAAAAGTGTTTATCTTATAGCCAGGAAAATAGATGTAGTAAGCATAATAAAACTGTAAATAACAACAACAAAGTAAGAGTTAAATAGCTATCTAAAAAACAGATAAGCACCACCACCAAAACAAAAACAAACAAAAAACCAGGAGCACACAAAACTAGTATTTTCATCTCTGTATACAGAAAATGACATAAAAGCAAGTGCTTGGTATAAATTAACAAATGACTTCTGAGTTTTTTTCAGCCTTTGAACAAAAATTTACCCCCCCCAAAAAAATTTTTGTTAAGATATTGACTGATGAAAAAAAATATATATTAGAAAAGAAGCATCGATGCCCTCCAGAGTGAAAGCAAACAAAGAAGCAGAAGCACTTTTATTGCTCATGTACTTGGGCAAACTTTGTTGAAATTAAGTGAGGCTGCAAAATCAAGAGATTTCTAAGAAAAGAGGGTCCTTATGAGTCTCCAGTTCTTACTGGAAGATAGAAAAGGTAGTCTTGGACATGCACACAACAGCATTATTTTACATAGACAGATAGGTACGTAGATATTCAATGTTGCAAGACACAAACAGACCATTATCCAGACAGTAAAATACACATGATAATTAATCATGTTTGCTTTTCCCCTGTATTCTCAAATAAACACTTTGAATCTTTATAATTTCAGTAAGATGTGCCTAAGATAGCACATATTTACTTTTGGAGATGAGAAAACGAGGAGGAGGAAGGTTCTTTGAACCACACCAATCCAGTGCATGACTCCAGGCAGTATCTTTCTAATCAGATTTTCATGATGTTTCTGGGAAAAAGCCTAGGAAAAAATAGTAAGTATGAATAATGCAAAAGAAAACAAGCAAACAAAAAACACAACACAAGAAGTACAAGGAATTGGGTGACGTGATATTTGCTCCACATGTTCCTGAGAGAGAGTGTCTTCAACTTCTTTGGGGAAGAGTAATGTTACACAACAGAGAACTGCCTTAAATACCACACAGTGAATTCACACAGCTTGTCAGTTTGCCCATAGTATCCTGTGCAGAGCAGCAAACTACTTCTCCCTCTGTGAAGTGCCATATAATGGAAAAGTTTCATTATTCTGTTCAGACCCGCTCTGCAACACAAAGAGAACAGAAATTCTGAAAAAGTACATCTAACACATACAATGAGGAAAAGCAAAACTCTAAGAAACTTCTGATGGTCCAATAACAGGAAGTCATAAAATAACTTGTTCTCACATTTAGCTGTTATTAAACTACATTCAGAAGGGAGGAAAAAACAAAAACAAACAAACAAAAAACAACAACAACAACAAACTTAGGAAAAATATGGTGCCTGCAGCTTGTGTTCATATCTTATATAAAGTTAATAAGAAAAACAATGAATAAGAACTGGAGAGTGTGAAATCAGATTTAGAATGAAATCATGGTATTGTGTACTAACTTCCCCTGAACTGTAAGCAAGATGATGATATTTCTAGCAGCAGCACTTTCAGTAGGAACACCTCTGGATCATCTATCAAAAATCAAACTCTCCAGTGTGTACTCCAGAGCAGTAAGTACACCCCAGAACAAGAAGAGTCAGTATCTGTACTGAAGAGCAAAGCATCCAAGTTGGATAATCATTGTCATTACTAACTGAATAAAAGTAAGAAAATATATATATTTTTGAAGTAGGGCATAACAGGATTTTTAAACTACATTTTCCACTGTGTTTTTCACTCATGCAATGCTTACACTGACAGTATCCAGTAATGCATTTAATACTCACATCATTCATCAGAGATGTTCATAAGACAAGCCATTCTAAAACTATGACTACTAAGCAAAAAAAAAAAAAAAAGCCCTCCCTCTCTAAAACAGAACATTCATACTTTTTTCTTTCACATTGTCAATTAGTCATTAGTCGTTGTCAGATAGTCATTACGTTTACTGAAAAACATATGGTTAGACTTACTAATAAAAGGAAATATGATTATTTGATTTCCACAGAAGTTAAACAGCTCTAGAAGTAAGAATTGTTACTCAAGCCATGACTCTCAGCAATTTGAGATGGTGCATCTGTGCTTGGTTACACATGCTTACAGTTACACCAAAGACAGAAATATTCACAAAGGGACCTCTGAACGCTTGTGTTTCTACCTAACATAAACCAAGATGTACTTCAGTAAAGTAACTGATGATCCACAGAGATTACTCACACAGCAAGCACTATTCTTAAAATCTCTTTTTTCTAACTTTTAATAGAAAAGGAACCTTCCCAGCTTAGAATAAGACCAATGTATATACAAATAAATTGAATTATAACACCTAGTCATTCATGCCTGTAATATGAAAATCCTAATCAAATTAACATAAAATTGGAACTGTCTTTCATTCTAGGACTCCATATGTCATTACATCACACACAAAAAAGAGTTGTGCAACTAAATCTTGTTATCAGCAGCCAACGTCTAACTATATATATGTGTATGTATGTGTGGTAACACATTTAACAATTCATCAGTTTGCTGTAGGTTAAATTAACTAGTTGTCAATAAAAATAATTTGTATGAGTTAACAGAAAAGACCTTTGCAGAGTCTGTGCAACATTCTTGCAAGTTCCTAGGATGGTTGACATGATAACCTGTTTCTTTGCTGAAGATGTTCAGCAAAAAAAACCCTCAGAAGTACTCAGAAATGTCTCTTGACCTTTCTTAACATCAGTAACTGATATATGAAGTAAGCATTGTTGTTCCTTTCACCCACTTTGTTTGATACGAGTAAGAGCAGTCAGCTTGAGCACAATCATTATAGAATTCCACTGATAACTGCGTTATCACTAATTGTAATGATGCAAAACAAATCCTAATTCAGTACTTCATATGGGGTGTTAGAAGAAGTTGACAGTAAAGACTGAGCACTAACAAGATTTACTTCTGTATGCCTAGAAAGCAGACAGAGGAATATGCTAGGATATGCAAATTAAAGAATTTAGGAATTTCTCTCTTCCTTAATAGTAGTTTAAAAATAAAAATAAAAACACATGGACTATTTGATTATTTTAACTCTGTAGATCACTAAAGCCACTTTATACAAATTAAAATTTCAATTAAAAGCTATATTGTAATGACTCTGAAAGGAAATTTTCTCCAAAAAAAATGTCTAAACTGAAAGTTGAGTCTAGAAACCCTGAAAGACACAAATAAAAGCAGTTCAGAATATCACACATACCATGAAAGAAAAATCCCCAAAATTGAGACAGGTGAGAAATTCTATGAACACGATAGGCGGGGTGCAGCAGTACAACATAAGGAAAAATATCAAGGAAGTGTATGTGTGTCTAACAAAGGGAAACTAATTTTGAAAACACAGAATTGATCTCACTGGTGAACAGATGAGGTGGGAAAATAAGTGCTCAGCATGTGTATTTATAGAAAGGCAAGGAATAATGATGTCATTGTTCAGTCACAGTCCCTTCATATATATATTCCCTTCTTTCATATATTATCCCTTCTCATGTATACATATATGTACATATAAAATAACTTATTGTACACAAATAAAAGAATGTAAACCTGTGAGTTTGGAACTTCTCAGGTCTGTGGTCTTAAAGGTACAGTTAACATTTTCTGCCTTCCCCTTTGGTAATAAGTTTTTAGCTTATTAACAGCGAGGATCTCTGCCGTAAAGTACTTTGACAGGTGCTAAGATGTAAAACACACTGAACATGATTCAAATTCTCACAAATATTGGCAAAGTTCTTCATAAAGTCTGTTCTTCTAAATGCCAGGCAAAAGATGCCTAGACTTATTCTTAGCATTTCTCTCACATTAAATGGTTGTAGTATCTTTGTATGAGTTAAGGACTTTTAATAATTGATAGTGACAGCTTACAAATACTGCTAAAGATTCTGTACATATTTGTCTGACGAAATACTTTTATACGTGTATTAAAGCCTTGGCTATTTTGTATGAGCAGATACGCAGGTCTTCAATCTGATACTCTCTCTCAGTAAGTGAACTGAGCCCCAAGGACATGAAGTGCACATACAGCACATCATAATCTTTCTTACATTATAATCAGAACAGAGAAAATCATAAATAATGCTTTCTTCTTCATATTGGAGGGGGAAAACATCATAATAGATTGGGGCAAGGGGGCTGAGTGATTTCATGGCTTCTGGCACCTAACAGTAACTTTTTACAGAGCGTTTACAAACATGTCTGGCTTTACTGGCATGCCTGGTTAGCAATGAGAAAATCTCATTGGTAGGAAACATGCAATTCTCCTAGAGATTCCACCTTAGTAAAGAGTTGTTTGAAGGCATATAGTGGTGAAACAGGAAATAAAAAATCTTTATAGAAGTGCTTATATAACCCTATGGGTTCATATATCAGAGTACAAAACAATGCAGCCATTGTCAATAGCTAATACAGAGCAATGTAACCTAAAAATACATCAACAATATATTTTCTAAAGGTATTCCAAGATCCAGGGATTTTAAATAGCTTTTTCAACAGGATTTTAAATAATGTTTGGGAGTGGAACACTGTATGAAGTGAAGTAAGACAGCGGAAGGTGGATGTGCAGAGTTTTTTATTCAAATTCATTGCAGAATTGAGAAAAATTAAGTGGCACTGCCTTTCCCATTACGTTCATAGGTATATATAACTAAATTCACTGAAACATCTTTATATGAATTTAATGACCAATTCTGTTAAAAAGATTTTTTCACAGGCATGACTAAAAGTGATACTATAAATATACACACTTGAGTTTTCATACTTCGACACAAAGTTTAAAAATAGGCTTATCTTTAAGGACAAAAAGTATGCTCAGAAAAATAATGTTATTTGAAATAGCCAAACTGTGCATTTGCTTTGCTCATTTGAGTGAAACGATTTTCAGGGGCACAATGAATTTTTTGTTTTTGTTGCTCAACATATTTGCTATTTACCAAAGAGTAATCTTTTCATGTAGTTCCACATACACTTTATATTAAATGAAAAGGTAAATTTTTCAGAATAAGAGAAGTGATTCCAGAAATTTTGATTTTCCAGAAATATTCTTATGAATACATTAAATAGAACAGGTAACAATACAGATTTATACACAAAGTTTCTTTGTGATACGACATTTGTGATATTCATGACATAAAACTTTAAATACAGGGAAAGCAATACCTACAAAGCCCTGCGGATGAGATATTAATAATTAAACCTTCTATGCAGGTAGAATTTATCTAGGGAGCCCCCACAGACAAGAGTCTGGCATGATAAAGAAAAGACTTGAAAGAAATCTATCTACACTTCAAGTCTACCAGCACTATGTGGAAATAGTCTGCCTTTTTTTCTGACATTTTGAGCAAGTTTAAAATTATTTATCCAGTTGGTACATTTTAGAATAGCCTAATTCTTCTGGGAAGGCCTTGGGAAAGCCTCTATTGAAAAGATTAGGGTAAAATTTAAAGCTTCTAACCTTATCTTCCCTGGAAAAACTCATCTTGGCAAGTCCTCATATTTAAAAATAAAAGTCATACCTCAGCAATGTAAAGTCAATGGGAAAAAAAAAGTTAAAAAATGGTAATAATAATAATAATAATAAAATGAATATAAAGTTCACACATTCAATAACAGAAAGTGCTGGGGGATAATCCACAGAGTAACTAAAAATAATGCTGTCACAATTGTGCTGTGCATTTAGCTTCACATCTTTGACCAGAGGTATTACCAAACCAAAATGGCAATAATATAGAAAGTCATTTGAAATAAGCATTTTTCTGAACACTGTTGGAATCTTCATAACAACTAACTGTGGTGATTTTAGTCAGGTGGGCAGTCAAGCTCCACCACAACCGCTCTCTCGATCCCCCTCCTCAAAGGGAAAGGGAGAGAAAGTACTGATGCAAAGGGCTCAAGGGCTGAGATAAGGACGGGAAGATCACTCAACAATTAGTGTCACAGACAAAACAGATTAAGTGTAGGGAGATGTATCACTTGTTACTAACAAGCTAGGGAAGTGAGAAACAAAGAAAACAAAATAAAACCACCTTCCCTCTTCTACCTCCTCCCCCTGAGTGGTGCAGGGGAATGGGGGCTCCAGTCGGTCCCTTACACTTTGTCTCCGCCACTCCTTCACGGTCACTCTCTGCCCCTGCTCCACGTGGGGTCCCTCCCACGGGATGCCGTCCTTCCCAAACTGATCCTGCGGGGGCTGCCCACAGGCAGCAGCTCTTCAAGAACTACTCCAACATGGGTCCATACCACGGAGTCCATCTGTCACGAGCAAACTGCTCCAGCACGGGTCCCCCAAGGACGACAGCTCCCCTCAGACCCCCTGCTCCTGCGTGGGCTCCTCTCCACGGGCTGCAGCTCCGGCCCAGGGCCTGCTCCTGTGGGGGCTCTCCGTGGGCCGCAGCCTCCTCCAGCCCACATCCACCTGCTCCACCGGGGGCTCCTCCACGGGCTGCAGCGTGGAGATCTGCTCCATGTGGGACCCATGGGCTGCAGGGGGACAGCCTGCTCCACCAGGGGCCTCTCCACAGGCCGCAGGGGAACTGCTGCTGCGTGCCTGGAGTACCTCCTGCCTTCCTTCTGCACTGACCTTGGGGTCTGCAGGGCTGGTTCTCACTCCTCACTCTCCCAGCTGCTGTTCCCCAGCATTTTTTTTTCCCCTTTCTTAAATCTGCTCTCACAGAGGCACAAGCAACATTGCTTATTGGCTTGGCTCTGGTCAGCAGCAGTTCCCTTTGAAGCCAACTGAAACTGGCCCTTATCTAACATGAGGCAGCTGCTGGATTCTTCTCACAGAGGCCACCCCATGCAGCCCCCTGCTACCAAAACCTTGCCATGTAAACCCGCTACACAAAGATTTGGTAAATAACATCCAGTATTTCTACCTGATGCTGAGACTGGTTCCAGATTTTCTGTCTGATAGTGCTGACTTCTTTGTGTAGCTTCCTTTGGTTTATATACCCTTTAAAGAGAGATGACAGATATGCAAGAAGCTCAGGAATAGCATATAATTTACCAGACTTTGAAGCATCTCTTAACCCTGTCGTGCTTCAAGAGAATTCCAAGTGAATCCATTTGTATGACAGCCTAGAAAGATTAGAAGTTCTTGCAGCTTTCATGAATGGTATGGCTATGGCAATTTGATTTAATCTCCACCACTTTAAAGTACTCTATTGTATTCAGAAAAATATGGAGTCATGGAAAAGCTGCAATGCTTACATAAAATCATATAGAACTTCTGATGCACATCTACAAATGGAAAGTTGATCTGTTGAGATCTCACGTTTTAAGTAGTAAAACAAATGTTCAATGTACGAATGAACGAATGAAATGTGTGACATTAATGGTACTCTTAATACTGAAAATTATTGACAGTGAGTGTTTCCTGAAAGTAAAACTGTAGTTATATACTTCAAGTCATAATTTAGTGTGCTAAACCATCAAAGGCCTTGCATGAAATTAATACCAGTATCTAAATATAACATATAGACCCACATATTCAGTTAAAACTTTCTCTTCCATTTTTCTTCTCTCTTCCTCCTTTTCTTGATATTAAAGCAACTTAATTGCTGTGGGAGATGGAAGATTATAATACTTAATATAATTATATAATATTTATAATATATATATATAATATAAAAGAAATTACTACAAATCTAAGAAACTGAAGTAACATATTGCTTTTTCTTGATGTTGATAAAATACTTGGCTTTCCTCTATGTAATAACTGATACTCAATCCTACATAGATAGGATAGTCCCAGAGACCTCAGATGCAAAAAGGAAAACTATACCTGAACACAACCAACCTAGAAAAGGTTAACAAATCTGATATCAAAGTCTGAGTCCCATCCCTATCAAAAAGAAATTGGATAAATATTATTTTTATTTGCTTATTTTAAACAGTTTTCCCTCTTAATTGGTTAAATTACTGCAATTTAAAATATAGTAAAAATAAAAACACAGCTCAAACATTTGAGTTCAGATTCTAATGAACTCTAAGAACTCTACCTGTTGATGGAGAAGACACGAATAAAAAAACATGGCTGTTTTCCCCGATCATTTAAAATCCACAACAAATACAATGTTAAATAAATTAAGCTTATCATCATCAGAAAGCAGACTTCAAAACTATAGATGAGCAGCAAGATAAGAGATTAACTTATATATGGGTCATTAATTGAATGGATACTGATAACTTTGCACAAAAGCAAAGATATTCTTGGAGACTTTTTTTTTTTATATATATATATTTACATATATAGTATGTATCCCTAAGCTAAAAGTCATAAATAACTCTTCTGTGCTGGGTAGGCCTTCAAATTCTCATTTTAAGTACCTCGTATAGTTTAGTGCTGTACTTCAGGGAAGATGTTGACTAACCGAAAAACACAAGGAGAAAAACTAGAAGGAGTAGGGTGCTAAATATCATGGTATAAAAGAAAAGATTGAAGGTTGAGAAGTAACCAATGTGAGACTTAAGACACATAACAGTTTTCCAGAATGGAATAAGACACAGGACTGTCCATGCTCATTGTGGCAATCACTGGCAGCTATGTACTTAAATGGGAACAAAGATGGGAGCAGGACAAGTTTCCAATTGCTCAATTATCCAATTGCTCAAATATCCAATTGCTCAAATAACTTTACTGCTTCTGGCAGAAAAGACCTTGCTATGGTTGAACTTGTCACAGAGCATAGGAATAAAAACATGGATCCACACTTGTCTGGCGCTTTATAAACACTCCTGTTTTAATACAGAAATATCATCATGTCAAAATACTGTCTATACAATATCTTCAGGATATGTTGCAAATAAGTAAAACTAACTACTGCATGTCCAGAGTATTCCCATTCCTTCATCCCTTCAGATTTGTCTTCAGAGCCTGAATACCTCTTGTCTCAGATGCCCATTGCCACTCTTCCTCTCACTGCTCACAGCTGTGAAAAACCTGTCTCTGTCCTCCTGCAGGTTCTGGGAGGCTGCTATTAGGTGACCCTAAAGGTGCCACTCTCCAGAGTGAACCTGCCCACAAGACAGGCACTCACTCCATGCCTATCTAGCAGCACTGCTAGATTCAAAGATTCACTCTGAGAATGTCATAGACAATCCTATAACTAATAAGCTTTACTTCATCCAATGAACTTTAAATTTTCATAAGGAAACAGAAAAAAAAAGAGAAAGAAAAAACGATGTTGAGAAAAATGTGATGATGAGAATAATCTCCAGGCTTCTTAGGTTATTGCCTTATTTGCTGTCCTGTGCTTTCATCCCAAGGTTAGTATGTCTGTCATTTCCTTTTTCAGCAATTAGGATGCTTTCTTTGGATTTCCTGTGTCAATGCAATAATTTCCCATGAGAACAGTTATTGAATGCAATGAAATGACTGTACATTATATTCAGGAAGTCACCTCTACTAACAGAAGGTTTATGTAAAAAACAGGGTTTCCTCTCTTAGCATAAGTGATTGCTTTTTAAAAATGGGAGTTAATTAGAATGGAAATTGCAAGTACAGCAATGAAAAAAGTAATGTCAATAGCACAATTCAAAACAAATCCATAAATTGAAACAAGCTTGATTTTGGTAAATAGTGTTAATTACAACTGCTTTGTAAGTACTTAGCAGCTTTATGTTTGGTAAGCAGAAAAGGGTGACTATTTTGTCTTGCACGTAAAAGGCAACTAGGTTATTGGTTTATGAGTGTTAAGTCTGGTTCCAACAGAAACTCATGAGGGTGAGTGAATTTTTTCAAGTTTAACAACACAGTAATTTTTAGCTTTGTTTTTAGAAATGCAGATACATGCATCTCTACACATGTGTATCTGTCCATAAACTGGTTACCATTTTTAACTAATCTGAGAAAGGATTAAGTTATGATATTTTTCCTCCCTGAAAATAAGAAAGTAGGTATATAGACAGGAAGAGTTGAGAAACCTATAAGAAACAAAGTATAGATTATCTCCAGCAATAACTCACATCTGATAGTAACTACATAATGTCACATTCTCTGGAAAACCTTGAAAGAATTCTAGCATGACAGAGCTGAGAAACCCTCAGAAATACATCTCTGAGAAGTCACAGGCCCTTGCTGCTATGTTTGTATCAGATAAAATATCACTTGTAAAACAGGACCACAGTGAATAGTTGGTTTTTATCACTGAACTCTTCCTCCTGACAGTTGCAAGCTGCTCTGGGAATATCTAGGCAGATATCTGAGGCTTTGCATTTTCAGCTGGCTTCCTGACGATGCTCCTGAGAGCACTGGAAAGAAGGGATGCTACTCTGTGGCTCTACAGAACAATTTCAATTCCAGAAAGCCATGAGAGCTTCTCTCCACAGCTTCCATGGTCCAAAAAGAGGGAAAGCACAGGAGAAAGTATAAATCTCTTTATCTTACGTGTACTCTAACATCTTCATTTTAGGAAGGCAGAAATAGCTCATGGAAGCACTAGAGGTGACAGATTTTGTAGAAGCTAGTAAGTTTAAAACCAGAAAGTGATTTGATCAGCTACCACCTCTCTCCGTTCCCTCACAAAGTCAACTGAATCTGTAACAGTAGTGATCTAATAAAAACACACTAGAATCATTTTCAGTATAGGTTTGCATCAAACAAATCAGGCTTTAATAATATATAGTAGTAATAAACAAATTACCAAGTGTCACAAACTTTTGTCTGCTAGGTCCTTACAGAAATGTCTAATTTTTATACTTTTTCAATGAGCATCTTTGCTGTTAGCTACACGTATTATTCATACAATAATGAGAATATTTTAGGTGATAAAATTATTAAATAAACAGAAAACCTAAGATATAGCCAAATATTCCCTCATTTGAAGGCAAGATTTTCCTTTTATGGTTCTCTCTCTCTCTGACATTTTAGACCATATTTTAAAGAATTTAGAATGTCAAAATAAGTGTCTAAGTGAGAATATCTGCAGCACATTGACAATTTACTTGAATTCACTTTCCTTTGGGAAGACTCTCAAGTTGTGTGATAAACAGGGAACTAAACGCTAAAAAAATTCTTCAAATAAAATGTTTGCAAGTATCCTTTGCCTCATTGAGGCAAGGTCTCCAGTTTTTCAGGTGTTTTAAAATAACATCCTGCTACGTTACTCATTTGTAACTTGTGTCTAACTAGCTATAATTTTTGTAAGGCATGCTGTAAAGTGGAATACTTGAAGGAAAAAAAAATAAAGGAATCCAACTACTGAGTAACGTAGTAATTATAAGGAATGCAACAACAACAACAGCAAAAAACCTGGGTGGATATGAGACCAGAGATTTTTTTCTTTTTCTAAGGAGATTTCACAGTAAAGACAGCTATCATCACTGTAAATGTTTCCTCTGCCAATTCTATTGCATGATGTTTGCATGCCAGGTTCAGACACGTAGAGCTAAATGTTATCTATTGATCCATTGAGTGCATAATTAGATTGGATTTGTTTTTATATCATAGAATCATAGACTGGTTTGGGCTGAAGGGACCTTAAAGACCATCTAATTCCAACCTCCTGCCATGGGCAGGGACACCTCCCACTAGATCAGGTTGCCCAAAGCCCCATCCAACCTGGTCTTGAACACTTCCAGGGATGGGGCATCCACAGCTTCTCTGGGCAACCTGTTCCAGTGCCTCAACACCCTCATGGTAAAGAATTTTTTCCCAATGTCTAATCTAATTCTACCCTCTTTTAGTTTAAAACCATTGTTCTATCAAGGGATGTTGCCAAGAGGCTATCAAGCCTTGTACAGCCCACAGATGTTATTTCATGTGGGCACCAATGACACTGTCAACAGTGGACCAAAGTGTATCACAAAGGACTTCAGAGCCCTTGCAGCTCTCTAGCACAAGAGGTCATCTCTTTGATCCAACAGTCAAAGGAAAAGGCATTGAAAGGATCAATTGAATCCCGTGGATCAATGCATGGTTGTGGGACTGGTGTTATAGCCAGAGACTTGGCTTTTTAGACTATGGGAATCTCTGGAAAAAATGGTCTACTGGGGACTGATGGGGTACATCTGTCAGTGAAGGGGAAGAGCATCTTCAGCTATAGGCTTGCCAACATGGTGAAAAGAGCTTTAAACTAAAATTGCTGAGGGAGGAGAATCTCAATCCATCCAACTCTCATCAGTTAGATGCCAGCACTAGCAATAGATGCTTAGAGTCAGGAGAAAAGGATCAGAGGTCGGTTGGAGAGCACCTGAAGATTAGCACAAATGAATTCCATCCACTTCATCCAATAAAACAGTTTCATCACGGGCCCAACTTAAATGCAAATGAATGTAGCACAGGGAATAAACAAGAATTAGAGATATGTGCATGCCTGCAGGGTTATGATCTTATTGGTATCATGGAGATGTGGTGGTATAGCTTCCATGTAGCACTGTAATAGAAGGATACAGATTCTCCAGGAAGGACAGACAGGGCAGATGAGGAGGGGATTTTACTATGTCAGTGGCCAACTGGAGTGCATGGAGCTTTTCCAGGGGATGGATGAGGAGCTGACTGAACATTTATGGGTTAGGACTAAAGGGAAGGCATGAAGAGGTGAAATTATACTGTGAGCCACCTGACCAGGAAGACTGAACAAAAGATGCCCTCTGTATGTGGGGTTATAATACGAACGCACAGCACTAAATGCCCTTCAGTAATTCAAATATTCTCAAGGCCCTTTGAAATAAATGGTTAGAAAAAGCCATCAACTATTTCAGCTGGCTAACTGAATTATCTCAAGAGTTAATCTGAAAAATTATCTGATGAAATATTTGCTCCAGGACTCAGAAGAGCAAAGTTTAAGATTTCAGAGCTACAGTATTAATATTTCTTCTGCATCTTAATTGTACCACAAGATGAGTATCATTTTAGCCTTGAAATACTATGATAATGATGATATTCAGTTTAAGCTAAAATACAGTATATTTTCAGATCACTGAAAAATGCATCTAAATTTATTTTGCCTAAAAACAAAAAATGAAGCAAGAGAGAGAAACCCTCTTTTATAACTCTCTCATAAACTTGTAAAGAGCAGCCATATTTTCTGGAAATGTTTTATGTAAAGCTAGAAATACACATCTAGATTTTTTATAATGAATTTAATCTCATCTGAAAAATACACGTTCTCTGATCTTATAAAATGGCTGACAACCTGTTGCCAGCTTCCTTACCTCTATCTATCAATGCTAGATTCCTCCCAGTGCCAGTCAGGCATAATGATATTTTAATGAAGTGACAGACTTAACTGACTGATATTGCCTAAAAAACTGTGGTTTTTTAGGGATTGGGAGGAAAGGATATTTTACACCCGAGCCTGTAAGTTATGTACTGAAAACAGCAAAGGTCATCTGTCAGCGACCAAAACCTGTTTTAGTAAGGAAATTATGCAAGATATGTCCAAAATTAATTTCTTATAAGTGACAGAGATCAATTATTCTACTAAAGGCCAAGTGCAAGATTTTCACGTAGCTGATCTTACATTTCATCAGAGATTGTCCTGAGTGATTTTTCCAAAGCAAATTAAAGCAAACAAAATAAAACCAAGAAAGAAAACAAGAGAACACACAAAAGAAGCAATATTTTAGAAAATGGCTACAGGAAAAGTTTCTATCATTACTTAGAAAGTAATTCTAAATAGTTATCCAAAGAAATTAAAAACAACAACAACAACAACAACAACAACAATAATAATAATAATAATAAAACAGAAGAAATCTGCAACAGTTCAGCACTTTGCATAAGAGTAGGGAAAAGAAAACAAAACACTCAATTAAATTACATGGGCATGCCATGTAAATGTGATTTTTTTTGTTTCTAAATGTCTTATACCTATGTTTTCCTTCCTAATGTTGCAGGAGAATCTGATAAGTCTAAAGATTATCTTTTTGTTTGTTTGTTTTGTTTTTTCTTAACATAAAACGTACTAATAATTTTATACTCATGGAAAAAAAATGATAATTAATAAAATATAACATCCACTTATTATAGACCATCAGAAGCATGATTATGAAGGGGACAGAATAAACAGAAATAATTTTTACAATTATGTTTGACTGGAAACACATTAAGCCTTAAACAGACATGTAGTGGGCAGGAGGACAAAACGTGCTGTAGGCAATAACAAGATTCAATGCACTGAGAATCAATTTTAAAGAAGTTATGAAGCCAGACATAAAACAATCTCTTTTGTTATCTTTCAGGGAATTCAAGCATGATATAATAACTTAATTCTCAAACACCTCATGACAAAGTGTCACATTTAAACCAGTGTGGTGATTTTATCCTGCTGAGCAGCTGAACACCACAGCTGCTCTCTCACTCCCCCTCCTCAAAGGAAAAGGGGGAGAAAATATGACGGAAAGGGCTCAAGGGTTGACATAAAGACAGGGAGATCACTCAACAATGATCGTCACAGGCAAAATGGACTAGACATAGGACGATTATTGCCTATTACTAACAGACTAGAACAGCGTGAAACTAAAAGCAAACTAAAAACACCTCTCCCCCATCCACCCTCTTCTACCTCCTCCCCCTGAGTGGTGCAGGGCAATGGGGGCTCCAGTCAGTCCCTAACACCCTAGGTCTCCACCGCTCCTTCACGGTCACTCTCTGGCCCTGCTCCAACATGGGGTCCCTACCACACGATGCCTTCCTTCCCAAACTGATCCTGTGGGGGCTGCCCACAGGCAGCAGCTATTCAAGAACTGCTCCAACATGGGTCCATACCACGGGGTCCATCTGTCAGGAGCAAACTGCTCCAGCACGGGTCCCCCACGGGCGGCAGCTCCTGCCAGACCCCCTGCTCCTGCGTGGGCTCCTCTCCACGGGCTGCAGCTCCGGCCCGGGGCCTGCTCCTGCGGGGGCTCTCCATGGGCCGCAGCCTCCTCCAGGCCACATCCACCTGCTTCACCCGGGGGCTCCTCCACGGGCTGCAGCGTGGAGATCTGCTCCGTGTGGGACCCATGGGCTGCAGGGGGACAGCCTGCTCCACCAGGGGCCTCTCCACAGGCCACAGGGGAACTGCTGCTGCGTGCCTGGAGCACCTCCTGCCCTCCTTCTGCACTGGCCTTGGGGTCTGCAGGGCTGGTTCTCACTCCTTTCTCCCAGCTGCTGTTGTGCTGCAGGTTTATCCCCTTTCTTAATTCTTCTCTCACAGAGGCCCATCCAGCATCAATCACTGGCTCATCTCTGGCCAGTGGTGGGTCCCTTTTGGAGCTGGCTGGAGCTGGCTCTGATCTGACATGGGCCAGCTGCTGTGCTCTGTGAGCAGAGCCCAGCAGCTCTGCAGAGGCCACCCCTGCAACTCCCTGCTACCAAAACCTTGACAAGTAAACCCAATACATCTAAAAAGGAATGCAATTCTGTTCTGTTCACTCTGATAATTAGACCATTGAATTTTCTGATCATCATATTGGAATGACAGATAATTAGCCCTGAATTATTAATGTAAAACATTTGTGATTTTAAAATGTACAGCTCTAAATTTCCCAGGCATTAAAAGCTGTTAGCAATAAGCTGTAAAATTCTCTATAATAGGACTTTTAAATAATAGCAATTGTTAAAACAACTGTTTTTTATTCAGTTCTACAGAATCCTTTTGATGGTAGGTAATAATTTCTACATATGTCAAATATTTTTAATAATGAAGAGAAAGAAGGGCAATACTAATTTTCTTTTGAAAAACTAAAATTAAGCAAATAATCTGGATATATAAAACTTGGTTATTTGGGAATAGTTATCTTGTTTTAAGAATATAAATACTTTTTTTTTTTTTTTCCCACCAATCCTATATGTTCCATTATTATCATTATTTTCGAAGGAGAGGTTAGAAGGAAGTATCTGTATCCCATGAACTGCCAAAAAACACTTCAATTATTCAAGGACTGTATCCTTTAAAAGCATTACAATAGCTAGGAGCAGAAGGAACTGTTATTTTGATTATAAAACTCAGTCTGAGAATGCCTATTTTATTAGCATTGTATGAAAAACATGGAAAAATATATCATAACATGTCTATAACAGTGGTAGTTTTCCCTACTGATGCAGTAGATGGAAAATACTTCATATGCAACATCTGCATCTGGTTGAAATGAAATGAAAAGATAAGAGAGATCTTTCAAAAAAATAAAAATAAGAAGAAAGATCTTTTCATCATTTGTAGTGGACTGGATAGTAGATTTTGCTTTTGCATAAGACAGAATGTCTTCTGAAAAGTAGTAAACTGAAAAAAAAAAAAGTCTTTGGTACTACAGTATTATAAATCAAACCTAAACTTTTAAAGTTACTTATACAGTAACCACATGATAACTTACATCTAAATCTAAGCTATATGAAGCTGACTGACAGGATATCTCCAGTTTGCTGGTGCAGTTTTACAAGTACAGCTATAGTTAGAGTATTTTTTAAATATTTTTTTTCAATAAACATTAAGCTAAAAAACTTGGAAAAAAAAAAAAAAGGTAGATGCAACAATAGTTTTAGTTAGTACTTTAACCCTGGATTATTACTTTGGCAAAAATACTCTACAAAGAGCTGCACAGATTTAAGGATTCTCATCAGATTTAAGCTGTTGGATAGAATTATTTTCAGAAATATGGGAGAACACTTGCTCCAAGATCTCAGATTTTAGGCTGACACTTAAAATTTGGTGTATGAATTTACATTTGGAAATATATATTTAAGGGCACTTAAGATTTTTTTCAGACTTCTTAGTAATCCAGAAAGAATAGCAATTTGACACCATATACAGATTAGGCTCATTAGGATACAAACACATAAAAATGTTTTTTCCTGCAGTTGTACAAGAAAGCACTTGGAGATTTCAAGAACTTGTATTTTTCAGCAGCTATTTAACACTTGCAGGAATCTTCTATTGTTTATTCAGCTACTTAACATTAAGCAGGAACAAGCATCTATGCTGAATGTTTGCCAAGCCAGATCATCCAGTAAATTAAATTCAACACAGAATCCCTGCCAGCTAAGCACCTGCTTCTGCCAAGTGCAGCTCTTTATAAATGTGACGGGTTCAGCCTGGTGCCACCTGCACCATTTGGCAATGATGATGATTGCCTCTAACTCAAAGCCATCCACCAGATCTTACCCACCCCTTGAGTACCTATGGTGCAGAGACAGAGTAGGATGCTAGACAGAGATTTGCAATGACTGGACTTGGGGCCAGCTTTCATGAAGACATAATATCCACTTCCCGTAGGGACAATGTGTTTCAGTTTGTACTCATTGCCTCCTTCTTGCCCTTCTTGAAGATAGAAATGTCACTGGCTTTCCTCTAGCACCTTTCCCATTCACCATGATTGATCAAAGATTATAAAGAGTGGGCTTGCAATGACATCTGTCAGCTCATCAGCACTCATGCATGCATCCCTTCAGGGCCCAATTCAGATCACAGAATCACACAGAATTGCAGGGGTTGGAAGGGACCTCAAGAGATCACTGGGTCTAACCCCCCTGACAAAGCATGTTCCCTAGAGCAGGTTGCTCAGGTAGGCGTCCAGACTGGCCTTGAATATCTCCAGAGAAGGAGACTCCACAGCCTCCGTGGGCAGCCTGTTCCAGTGCTCTGTCACCCTCACCGTGAAGAAGTTCTTTCGCATGTTGGTGCGGAACTTCCTGTGATCCATTTTTTGGCCATTGCCCCCAAAAATGGATCACAGGAAGATAGGACCCTGCATCCTCTAAGTAGAGTAGTCCATGTGCCTACTCTTTCAGCTGAAGCCTTGAAGGTTGAAACCATTAATAAAGTTTACAAAGACTCCTAAAATTGCTTTTATTGAGAAAGATTAGCTCCATTTTAATGGTGATTTTTAAGAGCTACCTTTCCCTTTGAGGGCCAGCTCTGTCAACAGCATAATGTATTCACAGTGAGCTGTGCTGGGAAAAGAGAAAGACATTCATATGCACAGCAGCACTGAAGTTAGATGTGGGTTGTCTAACTGGTTGGAAGCCTGGTGAGGTTATTTTCAAAAGCACCAGTACCTGCCTTGCTACCTTTTGCACAGCTAAACAACATGCAAGTCAGGGAACTGATAGTTTAAATTTTAAACTGTATCTTTTACTCAGATTATACATGCAAACAGTCAGGAAATTACACTCTCAGATGGACCATACCAGCAAGTTCTCAAATCAGTAAGTATTTAATGAAATGTAAGGAGAAAATTGCATCCTACCAACAATTAATAGAGAGTTATTCAATACTTATTTTGAATGTTATATGAAGAACTATATTGTTGAGCTGCCTTATTAATTATAACAGAAATAGATCTGGCATACAATGAGTCCATTTTACCCTTGGAGGTTTCCTAGTTTACTGGAAACCAATCACCTAAAAAAAAAAAAAAAAAGTGTTTGCTCTGAACTCAAATTATAATTCCTATCTTATCTTATTCTGAGTTTCATGCGTTTTACTTTTTCTCTAGAGGAAGCTGAGGCAAAATTTCATATCTAGCTCTTAAAACCTGACAGTGTGAAGGAGATGAGACCTAGTCTTTAAACTACACAATTAAATGCACTATTTCCCCTCTCCCTGCCAGCAGGAATCCCAATTTCCTTAAGTCATAAAATGGACAAAATTCACTTAATAAGCAGATATTTAAAGTCTAGGCAAGGGTTTATTTATTCAAGGCACAGTAAACACTTGCCAGCTTTCTTATAGTCTTTTTGTTTGCATTTATTAGCATAACATCAAAGTCACTGACAGTTACTGTTCTCCCTATTGCTCAGCAATAACTATCCCTTGCTGAAATAGGAGATACTTATTAAAAGCAGCAAGGATGGATTCTCCCTTCCTTATCAGTTTCTATTCTCTTTCAGACTATTCAATTAAGGTTTCTCTCTTTCTATCCCCTTGCCATCCATCTCTTAAGATTTCGTGTTTTCCAACTGCACTTTTTAGGCTGAGCAGTTTTTGCTCCTGTTGCATTCAAGCAATATGGGGGAATAATGCTACTAATGACAAAGGGACACACAGATTCTTCATATACAAACCCATTGGAAACCACTATGTACAGACAGATTCTTCGTTTAGGCCGGAACATGCCTGGTGAAAAGAATGGGCAGCAGTGTGGACTGCAGCCAGAGATGTGAGGAAAGCAACCTGATTTCAAGTGGGGCGTTCAGGATTTGATCTGCATACATTTTCAGCTATTTAAGAAACAAATTCAAGCTGAAACAGCAAGAAGTACATCTATAGAAAGGCAAATGTCTGATGAATTCCAAATTTCTGCTCCTCAGCAAAGAGATCAATCTTCCTATTAGACACTGTGGCAACATTTCCTTCCTTTTTTTCTTATGACATTATAAGAAAATGAAGATAATACTTTTCATTAGAAAACATCGGTAACCTCAGCTATCAGTCGTATAAGCGAAGCATTAGAGCAAGATTACAATATCGATGAGAAGAACAGTCAATCACATTCATTGGGGTTTACTGCTTCTTATTCTCCTTTTAGGAAAAGGAGAAAGAAATATGTATACCTAAGATTTAAGAGTCTCAAGTAAATCCTGTCAACAACAACAATTTTACAAACCACACATCATGAACAAACTTGGCCTGTCTGTCTACTTGGCACTACTACTATCAACTTTCCCTGGACACTATTCTCGCAATAAGTGGAGAAGTGTTGATTTGAAAGGAAAGACATATATTTCTCCTGGTCTATGGCAGCATTAAAATCTTCCTTAACAAAGAATATATTACTTCACTGTTAACACTCACTGTAATGCAGAGTAAACTGTTTTAGAAGATTTGTTATTTAAATTCACTGTTTCTTTTCCCCAGATGTTCTGCTGCTGGAGTTAATGTACAACACTTACGATTATTTTGCGTAAAAAGCAGAGACATAATCACAAAGTTTCTAATTATCTGTCAAGCAGAGCTCCCTTGAACACTGGCAGAAAGACCATATGCTTAAGGGCAATTTTGTGTACCATGAAACTAACACATAGCTTTGTTATCTCCCACTAGCAGATAGCCTCTGTATATGATGGCAATATCAAACATGTTACTCTGACCTAAAGGGTGGTTTCACCAGAAAAAAAACATATGTTTGATGGTCAAAAGGTCTTCAATTCAGTCTCCACACATAATTCCTTCAGGAGCTTCACATACATTAGGTTGCTACTCTCTTATAACAGATTTATGCACAAACGCAATCCAATATTTTTTTCAAATGAAGTAAACCCATCATTTTGCATGGAATGACAAGCCCAGTCAGAACAAGTTGTCCCTATCCAGACATTGGACACACTGATTTGTATCGTCAAGGCTGCTCAGTCAAAGGAGTCCAAAGACATCTGATTTTGCCTGCTGAATACTCCAACACATTAAACTCTATTTTTAGCCACTGGCTGCTCTTTGTATCCTGAATCTGCCCTAGCCTCAAGCATAGGTTTATCAAGAATGCAGTGGAGCCAATCTCCTGTGATTGGTGCTGCCTGCATTCTCCTGAACCATCTGACAAACCAACAGCTTTGCTGCCAACCATGTTGTTATCTGTTCCAATAACCTTTGTTATGGGTTTTACTTGTACTTAGCTGGGATTATAGACAACGGTTCTCAGTCACTTAGAAAGAAAGACAATTGATGAAGATGAATATATTTGTAGAAAAAGATCTGATAAACCACTGACCATGAGTTTGCACAATAAATAGAAGAAGGAGGAAAACTACTATATATGTATTTATTCCATTTTAATTTTATAAAGCTTTTATTACTTGCAAATGCTTTTATAGTTTGCAAGTTATAACTTGCAACTGCATTCTAGAGTATCAAGCACACTTTCTGAACTGCTTATGGCATATGAAATCATTCTTAGTGGGACCTCAAGAACAGTCATGTTTTTAAAAAAATATACTGTTTAAGTAAAAGAAACAGTTCTTTGAAACACTTTTGGAATTTTGAGTGTGTTGTAAAAAAAAAAAAATCAGAATCAACATACTACTACTCAGATTACATATTCACCTCCACACAAAAACATTTTCTATAAAGAGAAACACATATATCAGTATATATCAATAGCCACACGAAAGCAAATAGCATCTTCTCCGTCATCTCACAAATACATGTCCTTTTTAAAGCAAGTACTAACCTTTGGTGTAGTATCACCAAGATGCCAATAAAAATAATTAAAAAGAAAAAACACCTTTTCTGCATCTACCTCATTCAGGTTATGATGGTATGTCTTCAGAATCTGGAAGTGTAACTTTTGCCTGGTGATTAATTCCACATGGTCTCTTGATGTAATCATAAAGCATGAGTATAATCACATTAGTCTAACAAAAAAGTGTTACTTTTATGCTCTCATGTACAAACACCATTTGTCCATGGCAATATTTGGGTGCTTTTTTAATATTACTGTAAGGACTACATAAATAACTGAACTGAACAAAAGTAGATAATGTGTTCAGTTCACCCACCTCACCCACCTCCACCCACATTAAAGATCCAAAATTTGTTTTAAGATACTGACACTCACATGGCCTAAGAGATGCTCTGGGCAAAAACCATCTATCACATAAATATCTGATTTATGGTACCCTGAACATATTGCTGGTAGGTATGAACTTCCATTTACACATTTTCTTATCTTTCTTCATGTATGTGTCATCTTCTTGACTGTTTCGTCAAGCTATTTCCCAGTTTCTTTCTTTGAGTCTTTCATGTGTAAAGAACACAAGAGTACAACAAAACAAACCATACATTTGCTCGTTGTCATCTCTGAAAGACTTCTTTTTTATTTAAGGTACAATTCCAGCTGACTGTAACTATTAAAATGTCAGTCTAGCAAACAAGAACTTTCCCAGAAGAAAAACATCTTCGTTTGAAATGTGTCACTGTATTGCAAAGAATTAAAAGAAAGAAAAAATATAAGACAATTTGAGATAATGCAGCATAATGCACACGATCACCTATTTCTGTCTTCATCTGACACTGTTCTTTCTTGATGACTCAAACTGTTATTGTCTCTTATGGCTGACCGATAGAGAAAAAATGTACATACAAAAAAAAATTAATGAGAACTTCTGACAAATATTTTACTCTTCTACAGTCCATATATCATCACATAGCTTTTTCTTGGGAATTTACATATAAAATTAGATTTACCAAGGAGGGAATAAAATAGAGAAAAAGCTGTATAGCACAGCTTTGTGGAGAGTATCTAATCCACTAAAGATCAACTTCTTCCTCCACATAATGAAACTTACAGCACCATTCCCCCCACAGGTCTTTGTGGGATAGAAGGAGATGCAGACAGGATGATTTATTTCTTTTTATTTAAAAAGGCTGTATAACTTATCTTCATCAAAATAGAGTCACAAGTTAAGCCTCACAGGGTAAGATTCATGGGTTAGGTGACTTTAAGAAATAAAAAGCTAGAAGGTTTTCCCTCACTTACATTTTTGCTTGCCCAGATTAATTGTTAATAAAAGTATCCATTGATTACTATAGTTTTTGGAGCTGAAATGAAACATTTGTGTATAAATATGCATGCTAAGGTATTGTGTACTGGCTAGTGAATGCTTGATGAACTTTACAAATGTTTTATCTTTTAACACAAATATGTTGTTAAAGCACTGAGGTGTATAAGAAATGTGTGTTCAAAATTGTGCTGTGGAGTTCCACAGACACTAATATAGAAATTATCACTAGCCACTGTCGTTGCCTTATATCTAATTTGTACTGCAGTTTGGATATATTTGGGATTCCTTGAAGGAATAAACTGGTAAAAAGAGCCCTCTATATTTTTAATGTGTCTTGAATTTCTCCTGCATTATTTTTAAATGATATAAACATATGTCAAGAGGAGAACACAATTAAGAAAGGGCCCTGTAATGGAGATATCTTAAAATATTTCAAACAATACATAGATGAGATTCATTTCATTATAAACAGAAGCTTCTAGCGCAGTTTTGTTAAGTGATGTATACTATGTCATCTAGAGACAGAAAGAAAAGGAAAAAACAAAGCCACAACACTCTTATGTTACCTAATATCTGAGCTGGTCAGATCTAATAACAGATCTTTCACATGTTGCTTTATCTAGACTTGCTGGATTTTGCTCTCTTTGGACCAGATGAAACTAAAAAGAAAGGACAAGATGACAACAGCATGCTTTGTGGTACATCACAACATGTCAGGCTGACATCTTCCCACTCATCATCTGTGTTCTGCTTACATGGCATTGCTAAGAGCAAAGTAGATGCAGGAAGTAAGAAATGTCTCTGCTCCTCTTTGTAGACCTGTTTAATGGGTGAGTGGATAGAAGCACCACCAGATGGTGAAGAATAAAGGAGAGGGCCTTAGGAGTTTATGCAGGAGAAAAAGATGTATCTTGGGAGATGATATAGATCACTGGCAATCCGTGATAAAAGAGAAAGTAATATGCAAAACAAAACAAAACAAAAAATAGTAGGAGCTCAGGGTGAAAAAACACAGCTTCAAATAAATAAAATCAGAAATGGAAAGGAGAATCTAAGACTGCAGAAATTTTAGAACACAAATATTTTATCCTACCCCTCACCCCCACCCCTCAAATTTCTATGAACTATTTTCAGACAACAGGCAGAAATTCAGTGTCCACAAAGTCAAGCCTGACTTGGCAAATTAACTGCATACTGTGTGGAAAAAGTAACTCCCTGCATTTCCTCTAAACTGATGACTTGATCCCTTCATTTGATACTTCTGGTTGTTGTACTCTGAGAAATAATAGACAATATTCCCTATTCCATGGTTATGTAATTCAACATTTTACAGACTCGTGTCTTATATGACATGATTTTTTTCAGGATCAATTTGGACATATGCACAGCCGTAGAAGAGGAAGTATATAACAGAAGATCCTCCTTTTTTTTTTTTTTTTTCCAGAAAATATTGTTTTCTACTGTTCTAGCTTTACTTTTTCTAGAGCACTCTAGCACAAAATAACTTTTCTATACATATTGGACTGAAATGCCTTCATTTTCCAGGTATTTCAGTCATCTATGCGTGGCCTTCATGCATCAAGCCAAATAGCAGGCATAGCTGTTGCTAACGCACTTTAGAGGAAACAAAAAACAAAGAGCTTACATTAAATTTCATTATTTTTATTTGATATACATCCAAAGTCCTGTTTTACTAATTTGGTTTGGGGTTTTTCAAGGGTTGGGAATTTGGCTGCTACCCTTTACTCAGACGTATTTTCTTTAAATTGGGGTTCTTGGTCTCTTTAACAATATTTTAGTTGGTATATACATATATAAATAAAAAAATCTGTAATACACAATGATGAAAAAATTAGATTGCTAACAAAAAAAGAAAGTTTTAGAGTTTTGCCACAATTTTACACCAGCTTTGGCAAATATAACAACTGTAATATTAGAAATGTTTCTGGCATTTACCAGCACTGACATTTCTCAAAGAACATTCTATAAAGGAGATTTCATATCCTAATCTTCTCATGTCAAGCTCTTCAGAAAAGAAAAATCTATGAGGAAACATCATTTGACAGATAAATTGCTCCTAGCATGTGTCTAGCACATGAGCATTGTTTCTTCAGTGGTTAAATTTTCTTACCAGAACTACAAAAGTGGTACAGTACATATATGGAAAAAAACTCATGGACTCATAACACAGACTGATCCCAGTAAAGCAGTAAAACTAGTTTAAATCTTTGAAGTGATGACTCTGTGTGTTATCTTGACAAGCATCAAGATAACAGAATTTTCACAGTTGCTTACCACAAAAAGTGGTAATAAAGTAATATCTACAGAATTTTAAAACGGTGAGACAGAGTGCACGCACATCTCATCAGCGCTATTGGAACTGTGCAACATTACATGCTCCTCCCCACAAACACAAACCTTAACAGGGTTGATAAACAAACAAAAAATAAATAAACTTTAAACAAAACAACAAAAATAAACATCCTCCCCCTTGACCTTTCTATCTACTCTAGTCTTCAGAAACATAAGAAAAAGAATGTATAAATTGAGGAAAAAAAAATAAAAGCTATAAATATATATATATATATATATTTTCCTGAGTGTTTGGAGTTTGCATAGTTCCAATAGTGCTGATGAGATGAGTGTAACAAGGTGCAAAATGTAACAAGCACACAATTCTGTTTGCACAAGTTAGTAGGTTTTGTTTTAAAAATCAAACATCTCCCCCAAATATCTAAATTACAGCCAGAAGCAAAATAGAAAAATAAATGGAAAAAAAAAAAAAAAAAGAAGAAGAAAGAAAAAGACCTTTGCAACCTCTTTACTGAAGAAAACTTCATTCTCAGAAGTGAGTAATTTTTTTTTCTGCTCCTAGCTCTCTCAAATATGGAGCCCCCACTCAGGAATGATTCTGCACTTATTGATGATCTTAGTACTGTTAATGTATGACCATTTCCTCCCTACAGAGTTTTGGTAAAACAATAAATACAGACAATTTTTACAGTCACAGAGTCAGAGAGACAACAAATCTTATTGTGCATTCAGGTTCGATTTACGTAGGCTAATAAAAATTTAATTTTGACATTAACATTGATTAGTGTGTATTCTACTCTGTCTTGTGACTTAATCATGATTATGAAGCTATACTGTGTCTTCAGTCTCTACATTTAGATTAGGACAAGATCAAGGGTATAAAGAAAAGGTTGGCATTTAAAATCCATTTGTATCTCCTTTTGGATGATTCTCTCTTTTCGCCTTTAAAAACAAAGTTTCCTTTTTTTTTTTTTTTTTTTTTCATACCCCCACTTCTCCTCATTTTCATATGCCTAATATTTATTGGTTAGAATTACAATTTTTCCTAAAACTCTTTTGGTTTTGTAAGCCTCACACATTTTTAATACTGTAGAAGACCATTAGGAAGGATATATATATAAAAATATACAAGGAGATCTGCAGAATGATATATTTCAAAAGAATAGATTAGATAAAACTAGATTAGAAAAGAATTCTTGATATTAATTTATAAAACTGAAGAATCACTATTGGAGTCCTTAGATATTTACCTTCTTTTTGGCAGAACAATTGTATACAGCTCAGTTAAGCTTCTTAGTACATTTCTCAATTTCTATGACTAAATTTAGCTTTTCTTTACTGTTAGGGAGCTGGGAGAATTAGAAACCCCACAATAAAATTGGAGAGATAAAAATAGCTTTAAAGAAACATCTAATATATTACTCAGCTCAAATAACCATGTAAAAGAAAAAGTAAATTATACTTTGTTTCCTAACAAGGAAGGAAGATTTAGTTAACATTATTGAAAGTAATATCTGTATTCATTTTCTTTCAGGCCAGTAGAGAAAAAGATATTGCTTGCTTTAAATTCAGTAACTCAGACCTTATTGAATAAACTTGTTTTAGAAAAATCCATACACATAAGAATTGCCTCTGTGGGTACAGAGCTGTTGTAAATAAGGATGTATATAAGTATCATCAACTTCATATGGCTTCACAGACAGGCTTATAGGCATCATTGAAAATCCATAATACCTATTTGGTTGTTTTGTTTCTCAAGACCTCTATTTAAAAAAGAAGGTTTATTCTTGGAGATGAAGCTAACATAAGCTTAATGAGAAAAGCTACCACAAACTCATCAAGGTTCACATAGCATCTGGAAGTAGAAAAGGTACTTTTACAAACTCAGACCACACCATATGACACAAGTCATCATGAGAGGTATACAATAAACTGTACAAATAACTGCAGCTTTCTATGTACATTAAACTTGTCTGTTCAATACAATTTAAACTCACTCATGAATTTCCAGACTCCCCCATCATTCACTCTTAACTACATTGGCTCTCCTGCCACACAGCAGGGATTTCAGTACATAGCTTCCATTTCATGATACGAAAGTAGGACTTCATTCTGTCTTCACCCTACTTCAGACATTTTGAAAAGGGAAAAGCGTATAACAAAAAAGAGACATTTATACACCTTAAGGCAACGGTGACACCATATAGGAATTGAAAAAAATAAATAAATAAATCCAAGAGTAAGGTACATAGTTTAGT
This sequence comes from Anser cygnoides, assembly GCF_040182565.1. Lineage (NCBI taxonomy): Eukaryota > Metazoa > Chordata > Aves > Anseriformes > Anatidae > Anser > Anser cygnoides. Next base: position 104,861,194 of record NC_089874.1, on the reverse strand, counting down.
CTCAAAGCTAGAGAATGATGTTCTACCTTGGTTTATTTAGGTGGGTAAACATGTCTTGAGATAGTAGAAAGCAAAAAGAAGTGTCAATGCTGACTGTTTATCATTTTGGTCTGACCTGAGAAATGAAATCACAGAAACATAAAGGCTTAACCAGTATTGTCAGTAGTGATTCTCAAATCATGGTTATGGCCTCAGATATCTGCAGGTGGGATCTGATACAGACACTATTCTTTTTACAAAATTTCCTTGGAAGAATTCTGTTTCAAATATTTCAGTGTTTTGCTGTAACTGTGACAGTAAGATTACAATTATTGTGAAGATAATTTTTAGTCCATCTTTAAGTTAATAAGAACTATATCATCTCCACGAAGATATGATATGTGGGTAAACCATATCTCACAGAGACATGATTTGTAGATGAACCAAGGGTAATTTGAATTTTTTTTTTTTTTTTTTCTGTTCACAGTTTGTAAAAATGACCCACTGCAATATTTCTACAGGTTTCTAAAAGCTGTTGTGCTTCATAGCTTGTTTACTTGCCCAAATGACAGATCTTACACCCTCCCTGAAAATAAAATAATAAAATAAAATAAAATAAAATAAAATAAAATAAAATAAAATAAAATAAAATAAATAAATTCTTTTTCCTGTATTCACACATCTTCAATTAAATACTCATCAAAATGATAAAAAGTTCAGGAAAGATGCAGAAGCTCTCCATTGTTCTTCCTGATTGTATCTGTATTTATTCTATATACATATATACAATTATATCCATTTCTTAGCCTTTCTTGAGGTACATTGTTAAACTGTCATAAGCAGAATATTAATCAACTTGAATAGTTTGGCAGTAGTTGTATCTATTCAGTAATGGACTTACAAAATCTATGGATTTAAAAATTATGGAAGTGGAGGAATTATAGAATACCATAATTTTACACGGAATTAAATAATTTTTAAGGTACAATGCCCCACCACTTAAAATAAACAAAGTATCACTAAACAAGATAAGAGATAGTTGAGAGATCTTAAGTATATGTTGAAATTAGTACATATTGATAATGTTGATGCAGACAGCATCTCCCAATTTTTAATTTAAGAGAAGCAATGGATACACCTTAAGCTATTATATCAACATGCAGTAGTTTACTTTGATCTCTTTATAGGACACCATATGTTGGTTCCCAATATGTCAGATTGATAAGTAAGAAGAAATCTTACACTAACAGTGAAAAAGAGTAGTAAAAATTTATGCTATAGATATCACCTGGCCAAATGTATGAAATAATCAGAACATTTCTCCTCATTTCATGAGGACATCTCAATCCTCCTCGTGAGCTAAATAGTATTAGAATTTTTTTAATGTTTTAATTCATATTTTTGTAGTATCTCTTTTATGGCAAAAATGTGGTAGCATAAAGTTTGATCAAATAAAAATGTAAGTAATTTTATTTACTGTTTACATTAATATAGGAGTTAAATGCAAAATATTTAATCAAAACTTTCTGTTGAGCTTTACAAGATGTTGGTATTTTGAAACCTCCTTTACTGCAACAGTATTCTAAAAAACTTACTAAAACTTGCTGCTCAGGATATCTATCTGTTCTGTTCAAAAACAGCAACAAAACACTTCAACTTTTATTATGCTATACTTCACTATTTTCTTTCTCAAAAATCAGGGCCTAGAGGTTACCACATAAATTGAGAACTTTCTTTGTTGTGAATGAAACTTCCTTGTGTATGTTTGAAGGCAGAATTTTTCTCTGAAAGTATTTTTTTTTCTCTGACAGTAATATAAAAATAAAAAGAGATGATGGAAAGGAGCAGAAGCTATAATGGTATTCCATATCCCACTGTGGCACAGTAGTTTATAAACTTTGTATTTGGCCTCCTTGACAAGATCCAAAACTTTACAAAATTCTGCAAGTTGGGCAGAGTCAGAAAAAGTGTCTAGAGCTTAAATTTCGTACTTTTAAAAGAAGCATGCAATCACATACAGCTAAAATGTTCAGATGCTCCTCTTGTATTATCCTACTGAAGGGTGTTGTACCCTTTGCTAACAGATAAAACATGCAGATGTGGATATACATGCTATAACAATAACCTAGTAATATTAAGAGCTACTGCTGCAAATTTCTTAAGAGTATCTAATGCAATATCATAAAAATTATTCAAACATTTGTTAATAAATTACTAATCTATTTGTTTATTTATTTGTTTTGTCTAAAATCTTCAGATAACAGGTTCTATAAAGTTTTTTTGAAGGTTCTATACAGTATTTTTCAGCATAAAATATTCTATATGAAAAGCTCTTCTTGAAACATTCTTCTTCTAAATTACACAGACATTACAGATGCATGATTTATTGGTTATGGTATAGTATTGTACACTTACCACTCTTTCTTATAAACAAGTTAATTATTTTGCTTAATGATTTTTGAAGACAATGATAAGAAAAACTTAACACTTCCCATGGGAGGAAGGGAGAAGGGAAGGAAGAGAAACCTATATAAGCACAACATAAAAATTACCTTTCATGTTTCTTTATACTTTCTATATTGACTGTGAAATTTATTTTGTGATTATGGAACCAAAATATATTACTAAGTATATTACTAATTAAATTTTATTTTAGGTGGAGCTATAGCTACTCTCACTCAATGAGGAGAATGTCTCAGACATTTCAGGAGGCAAAAATATAGCTATGTCTACCATTAAACAGAAATGAAAGATGTATTCAACAATGTTTTTTTCCTAATACAGTCCAGCAATATCTGTTCCCCAAACTTTCTTACCTTTGCCTCCAGTGAGAGGCATGACAAAGAAAAGGATGCAGATCTTCAGTCCTCATAGCTCTAATAATAAAAAGCTAGGATTGAGACCCTTAGAAAAATTAAATTAGGCCCAATGAAGATTTTGATTATTTTTCAGCAAGTGCAACTGTGCAAAAGGAGTGGCTTTTCTAAGATTCAAAATAAGAAATGTTTAAATCAAGATTATATACAGACTTAATCATAAGATCTGTATACAGCTTAAGATAACAATACACACACATTTAGTGCATCAATATTCATGTGCATGTAATTAACAAAACAGTCTATTTTTACATTACAGTTGTACTCAGGGTAGGAATATATTTAAAGTCCTACAGTGTCCTATTCTATCTCTGCATTAATTTACCCATAGAAATAAAGATTAGATGATCAGTAATGACTGGAAAAACTTGATGGCCATTAGTTCTTACAGCATTTTGAAAACTACAGAAGAAAACCTCACTACCTTCTCTTCTACAATGCCATTTACTAAATATCTCACATGAACATTTTGACTTGTCATACCTGTACATCTACTTGAAAAAAAAAAAAAAAACAAAAAACCAAAGACACACAAGCAGAGATTCTGATGTAGAATATTAAACTAAAGGAATACATTCACAGGAGGGATAATTTTACATAAGAAAGCAAACATACTGTGTAATGAAAAACTAATTATATACAGAAGTTCGTTATGAATAGCTGTTCCCTCTAGCACTAAGCCTATTGTGCTTTTCTTTCTTTCTTTCTTTCTTTCTTTCTTTCTTTCTTTCTTTCTTTCTTTCTTTCTTTCTTTCTTTCTTTCTTTCTTTCTTTCTTTCTTTCTTTCTTTTTCTTTCTTTCTTTCTTTCTTTTTCTTTCTTTCTTTCTTTCTTTCTTTTTCTTTTTTCTCCTTTTAATGTTGCAATCATGTTTTCCCTACAAATCCTCCAGAGGAAGAGCACCCTAATGGGACAGTCATGTACTTTGATGTTAGACAATTAATACTATGTCTTTTCTTTAGTTATTATCAAAACATATGCCTAATGAACATGTTTCAAGGACCAGACATGAGCAGAACAAAAAAATTCTTACAACATTTAAATAAATGCACAAACAAACAAAACCACTGGAGCAAATTTGATATGCAAAGGGCTCTTTCTAGAAGGACAAATGCTGTTTATTTCCTTTTGCAATAATGCCAGATCATGCAGTTTTCTAATGATGGTACTCCCCCCTCCTTCATTTTATTCCCTAACATGTTGAAAATATTCCCAGCCTTTTAGAGTTAGTTACAGAAGCACATTTGGCAGACTCACCATCTTTGATAGCATAATTTTTAATCTCTCTGTAACCCAAGAGAATCTTTTAATAAAGAGATTAAAGTATTGAAATTTTATTCTCCACACTCGAGAGGACAGTGTTTGACCCTGATGACTAATTGAAAGCTAAATTTCATTGCATTATACTGGACACTAATTAAACCAGTTGGATCACTTTTCCAGCAATGGAACATAAAAATAAAATAAAGTAAAATAAAATAATTAAAATAAAATCAATACTTATAAAAGAGCTAAAAGGAAGAGAGAGGAAAGGACAAGCAAAGCAAAGCAAAGCAAAAAAAAAAAATCCTGCCAAATATGATCAGAAATGAAGTGGGAGTTCATAACAGAATTAGATTAAAACATAAAGAGGATTATAATTTAATTAAATTGGTTTTTAGTGGAGTTCTAGTGCATCAGATTTTTTTTTTTTAGTATCCTATTTTGAGACAAGTGACTGTTTCAGCAGGAACAAGAGTTGTTTACATAGATGCTGAAAAATTATGTCTTTGTACAGTCAACAATGATTACTTGACTTGCAACAGCATTAACTACCATCCTCATGCCTGAAGTATGCTCTTCTAATAAGTGCACTTTGATATAAACTGACAATATCTCTCCCAAATAAAGCCAAATGTTTGCCCCATGAGGCTGTGTAAATAATTTGTATTGCTTTCATGAGATTCTGGTAAGATCTGTGGGGGATAACAATGTTGATATTTACCCAGAATATGGTAATAATTTTACAGTCAGCACTGACATATCTAGTACTGCTTCAATGTGTTTATGTGTGGGTTTCTTTCCTCCCTTTCCCTTTCCCTTTCCCTTTCCCTTTCCCTTTCCCTTTCCCTTTCCCTTTCCCTTTCCCTTTCCCTTTCCCTTTCCCTTTCCCTTTCCCTTTCCCTTTCCCTTTCCCTTTCCCTTTCCCTTTCCCTTTCCCTTTCCCTTTCCCTTTCCCTTTCCCTTTCCTCTTCTCTTTCCTTTTCATTTTTCTCTTTCTGTTCCTTTTCCTTTAATAGAGGACAACATTAGTAATAGTAATAGTAATAGTAATAGTAATAGTGTAATAGTGTAATAGTGTAATAGTGTAATAGTGTAATAGTGTAATAGTGTAATAGTGTAATAGTAATAGTAATAGTAATAGTAATAGTAATAGTAATAGTAATAGTAATAGTAATAGTAATAGTAATAGTAATAGTAATAGTAATAGTAATAGTAAAAATAGTAATAGTACAAAAATAAAGACTGTTTCATGCATCATGCTGATAATGATGTGGGGGAAATCCTTGCTTTTAAGATTACTCCCACTTAACTACTCAAGGAAGAGAGTCCACAGAGGGTGTAAACCATGCTAAAACTATCATACTCCCTTTGAAGCCCTAACAGTACCAGGAAGAAATATTTGCCTTCCATCGGAACAACAAGCTGATCTCATTAGATAGACATATAATTGCTAGAGCTGACACAGAAAAATGTGAACTCATACCTGAGACAGAGATGGGCATGAGTTAGAAAAGGAGACAGGGAAAGGAGAGAGCACACACAAGGGTGAGGAAGATTTTTGGCAGCAATCCACTTATACATTAGCATACACTAATCATGGAACAGCAGAGCAAGGTGAAAAGCTTCTTCTGTGCATTACATGGTGGAAACACTATTCTGATCTCTGGCTTTCTGCTCTCTGGGAACAAGGAAAAGAGTTCATAATCACCATTGCTGAATTCATTTCATGAATTCAGTACGTCTTTGCTAAATTGACCTTTGAAAATGCTCACTGCAAACTTAATTTTTAAATTACTTGAGATTTTTCACTAAATACAAGCTATTGCATAACATAAATCATCCATTTGCATCCTTTTATTTCTTCAAGGGAAGATAATGGACAAGATGCCTACATGCCTACATATTTTTCTATTAACAGAAGCATCTGCATACTTGAATCAGAATAGGTGGAGAGAGCTGAACATCTGAAAAATTTTCAGAAGTAACCAAAGAGGGGTCAAAGCAAAGCTATACATCTATTCACGTTTTATGATCAGTTTTAAGTGTGTAGGTGCACCAATATTCAGTCTTGCATAACTCATGGTTTTCTACTTTTGACATTTGGTTAGCTAATTTTTGAAATTCTTAAGACAGCAGAACATTTAAATCATTTCAAAATATCCTAAAACATGTTTCAAAATAAAACAAAATAAAATAAAATAAAATAAAATAAAATAAAATAAAATAAATAGATAAGCAGTCTTTAAATAAAGAAAATGAAAAATAATATTTTTCACCTTTAAATATATATAAAAAATACCCTTTAAAAATATAAAAAAATATTTAATTCATTTTCTTCATTGTTCAAACTGTGGGCACTAAAATTTCAAATGAACCCCTAATTAGACTTATTATCTTAAAACTTCAGTAGAACAGTTCTCATTTATATTAAAGAAGATTTGTGTTCAAAAGAAAACTCTTTGCAGTGAAAGTCATGGTCATTTTTGTCTCTTGTCAGAAATCAATCATATTTTACCATCATTAAGAACAGGCGGCCTTTTCAAGATAAAGGATGCAAACACCTTGTCAAGAAATACCACTACTGAATTAAAATACCCCTAACAATAGGATTTTATTTTAAATAGTCAAAAAACAGTCTTCCTTATGTTTCAATTTTACCAGAAGACAATGGCAATCAAGGGAAAATAAGACATACAAAGAAAATGAAACAATGGAAAAATATGGATATAATTTCTGACATCTCAATATTTTTTATGATGTGCATGGCAGAAAATGGGAGGTGATAATTTTAATGTAGGCAAAATTTATCACCATATAAAAAAATAATAATATCCCACCCTATAGTGGACAATATAAGTTTTTGAATTCATTTATTAAAGTCAAGAGGTCATGCACCTACATTTCCCTACAAATATGGATTTATCAGTAATCCAAAGACCCAGTGTCACCATGTGCTAAGATCATGAAGTCATCACATAATTCAGGTTGAGCAGGTGAACCTTGGGAGGTCTCTAGTCCAATATCATGCTCACATCAGGGCCAGCTCTGAGGTTAAACCTAGTTGCTCAGGGCTTTGCTAGATGGGTCTTAAAAACCTCCAAGGATGGAGACCACACAGCTTCACTGAGCAGCCTGTCCCACTGCTGGCCTGTCTGCAGAGTGAGGAAGTTTTTCCTTATATCCAGCTGGAACCTTCCCTCTTTCAGTTTATGAGCATTGTGTCTCATTCGTGTACTACCAGAAAGAGCTTGTTTCCATCTTCCTAACAACCTTCTCTTGTCTACTAGTACACATAGGAAAGCTGCTGTGAGTGTCCTTGAAGTTCACATCCCTTCAGGCCAAACAAGGCCTGTCCATTTTGCCTCCCTTGGGAGGACACCCACCCACCCCTTGAGAATCCCCTCCCCAGGTCTCACACCACTGAGATAGTGTTTTTTTTCGTACCAGGGAGCCCAACACTGGGTGTCCTCCACATGTACTCTATTGAGTGCTGAACAGAAGGGTATAATCATTTCCCTTGGTCAGCTGACTATGAGCTTCTGGCCGCTTTTGCTAGCTCAGGTGCAACTTGCTGCCCACCAGGTCCCAGGGCTTATTCCACAGGGCCAGTCCCAGCCTGTCAGTCAGGGCCCAGCCTGTGCTATTGCAGGGACTCCTCTATCCCAGGAGCACTTGGCACTTGCCCTTGCTCTATTTCACAAAGTGATTGTTGGTCCATTCCTCCAGTCTGTCCTTTCCTGCTCTCCTCCCGGACCCTTTATTTTTTTTTTTTTTTTTTTAATGGCAGCCTTTCCCCTAAGGTTATCAGTTCCTACCAGTTTGAGATCATTCTTAAACCTGGCAAGGGTACTTTCTGCTTCCTGCAGGTCGGTGTTAAAGGTATGAAACAGGACAGCTCCCAGGAGAAACCCTGTCATTTCTCCAATTTTTTACTGATCTCCAGGCAGTGGCACGAGCCACTAACCACATCCCACTTTGCTGACAACCCAGACAGTTTTTCACTCATCCTGTATTAACTGCTTCCAGACTCTTTCTTCCCAAGAAACACACAATATGCTGTGGGAAAACATGTACAAAGCCTTGCTAAAGGCAAAGTAAACAACCTTAAAGATTTCATCCTTCATGGGATTATTTCTTCTTATTTCACATTACAGCAACAAAACAGTATGCTAGACAGAACTTATTAGCTGTTGTGATATACAGCCAGAAAAAAATAATACAATGGTCTTTCAACAGAATATTGCTTCCAAAGCATCAGCAATGATGCAATGATACTAATGATACTGCTTTTGTTTCTTTTGCTTGGGGTTCTTTTTTTTTTTTTTTTTTTTTTTTTTAAATAGCTAAAGCAGATACCATCTTCTCTTGTCCTTTTATTTTATTTTATTTATTTTATTTTATTATTTTATTTTATTTTTTTTTTTATTTTATTTTATTTTTAACTTAGGTAGATAGAACTATAGACATCACCCACCCATGCCTTTCCAACAGTGTTTCTTTTGGCTTTTTTCAGATGAACAGATGAAGTTATTAGAGGCAATATAAAAATCTGATAAAATTAAGTTATTCACTGAAGTGTATTGAAAAATGCTCATCTCTCTACATCTCTCTAGGCAAAATCTGTTCCTTTACAAAAACAGGAATCCACTGGAACTAGAACAAATTATTTTCTGATATAACACCAATTACTTTACTAACGTTTCACTAATTATGCTTATCCTATGAATTGTACTTCATGGCCCTTTCAGAATCTTGATTATTAAAATGGAAACAAAACAAAAATCTAATATGTAATGATATGTAGATTTGCATGAAACCAAAGAAACTTTAACTGCAGACTTCTTTTGCCCTCTGATGTTCCATCTGCAACATATTTCCGGGCTTCCAATAAGTAAATTGCCTGTTCTGAGCTGTAACCCAAGGTCTGAAACAGCTGGCTGTTTGTCTTTTGGTACCAATGGACTTAGGCCTAGATCTTAGACACGGAAAATCAGGTTACTAAATAAATGCTCTTTCTATCTTGCCCTGAAGGAGAACTCTACTTCCCCAGTTTGGTATCATAAATAAGAAAGTCAGTTATAAATAAGAAAGAGCACATAGAATATACTCAGTAAGTAAACTAAACTTATTTATATATACAGATATAGGTGGGAAATTCCCCTTCACGTCTCGTGTAGCAGTCTACATATGCTGCATTTATATACATCAGGAAAATACATCAGTAAGATGTTGGATGGACAGAAACATACATCTGAAACATACATCTGCACACACAGAACATGGAAAAAAGGTGTGTGCACAGTGTGCAACGCAGGAAGACCTCACAGCCCTTTGGCATGTGTCTGCTCCTTTCAATCTATATTATCTGCTTTGTGAACAAAACAAAAAGTCGGGGTAAATTCAAACGAGAGCAGATAAAATCCTAAATAAAGAAAGCAATGATTTTGCCCTTGATTTCCCAGGAAAATTGTCATTATCATTATCATTATTAACAAGCTCTAAAATGTTTTTAAAACTTCTGTCTTTATCTCTCTGTTGTTCTTTTTGTTGGTGGTGGTGGTGGTTTTTTCCTTTTTTTTTTTTTCTTCCCAGGAGGAGGGGATTTTTTTTTTTTATTTTTTTTACTATTTACTTAATAATTTTACCAATATAATTATAGATTTAACCCATGGTAAAAGGAAAATATAAGCCAGAGTGAACTGTATTCCCGTTTTCAGTATATCATTGACAACATTTCAAACTCATTATTTTCCCAGATATATACAGACTGGATGAAACAAACAAACCACATCTTAAGAATCCAAAGGGAGAACTGTTTAGGCAATGATATCCTATCTCCATAATAACTTGCGGTGAATGAATCTGTATCTATAAAACACTTTTTCTAATTAACAACACTTTGTAAGAGTATTTGGAGATTGTCTGTTCCTTTAAAGGTGTACAGTCAAAGGAACTATATACAAGAACATAAAGACAAAACTGATTGACAAACTATATGAATTTGTTGCAGTGATGTGAATAAACATGGTCATTAGTAGGTGTATGTGGAGCAACAGAAAGCTATTTTTTAATTTAATTTTATCTGTTTTAAGGAAGATTATAGAAACATAGAAGCATACAAGCATACAACCATTAAGGTTGGAAAAGACCTCCAAGATCATCTGGTCCAACCATCCGACTACGACCAATATCACCCACTAAACCATGTCCCTAAGCACCAGGTCCAACCTTTCCTTGAACACCCCCAGGGACGGTGACTCCACCACCTCCCTGGGCAACCTGTTACAATGCCCGACTACTCTTTCTGAGAAGAAATGTCTCCTCATTTCCAGCCTAAACCTCCCCTGGTGCAACCTGAGGCCATTCCCTCTAGTCCTATCACTAGTTATCTGTGAAAAGAGGCCGACCCCCAGCTCCCCACACCTTTCTTTCAGGTAGATATACAGAGCAATAAGGTCTCCCCTGAGCCTCCTCCTCTCCAGAGGGGAGGACAACCCCAGTTCTCTCAGCTGCTTGTGTTTCAGACTTGTGTTTCAGACCTTTCACCAGCTTCTCAAGTTCCAGGCACGGTCCAGGGCCAGTGCCCTTCTTGTACTGAGGAGCACAGAACTGAACACAGTACTTGAGGTGCGGCTTCACAAGAGCTGAGTACAGGGGGACAATCACCTCCCTGGTCCTGATGGCTACACTGTTCCTGATACAAGCCAGGATGCCGTTGGCCTTCTTGGCCACCTGGGCACACTGCCGGCTCATGTTTAGGCAAGCATCAACCAGCGTCCCCAAGTCCTTTTCCTCTGCACAGCGTTTCAGCCGCTCTCCCCCTAGCCTGTAGCGCTGCATGGGGTTGTTGTGGCCAAACTGCAGGACCCAGCACATAGCCATGTTGAACCTCATCCAATTGGCCTCTGCTCATTGACATGTCCTGTCTAAGTCCCTCTGCAGAACCTTCCTACCGTCCAGCAGATAAACACTTCCCCCCAGCTTGGTGTCGTCTGCAAACTTACTGAGGTTACACTCAATTCCCTCGTCCAAATCATCATTAAAGGTATTAAAGAAGTTGGGCCCCAACACCGACCCCTGGGGAACACCACTCATGACTGGTTGCCAGCTGGATTTCACCCCATTCACCACTACTCTCTGGGCCCAGCCGTCCAGCCAGTTTTTAACCCAGCAAAGAGTGTACCTGTCCAAGCCATGGGCTGCCAGCTTCTCCAGGAGAATACTGTGGGAGACTGTGTCAAAGGTCTTGCTGATGTGTAGGCAAACCACGTCAACAGCCTTTCCCTCATCCACCAGAGGGGTCACCCAGTCACAGAAGGAGATGAGGTTGGTCAGGCAGGACTTGCCTTTAATGAACCCATGCTGACTGGGCCTGATGCCCTTGTTGCCCTGCATGTACTGCTTGATTGCATTTAAGACAAACTGTTCCATCACCCTTCTTGAAACCAAGGTCAGGCTGACAGACTTGTAGTTCCTTGGTCCTCCTTATGATCCCTATAGATGGGTGTCACATTAGCAAGTCTCCAGTCATCCAGGACCTCTTTGCATGACCATGACCGCTGATGGAAAGCAGCCCAGCAATCACATCTGCCTACTCCCTCAGCACCCTCAGCTGGATCTCATCTGGCCCCATGGACTTGTGACAGTCCAGGTGGAGCAGCAGGTCTCTAACTCTTTCCACCTGAACTGTGGTGGTTTATTCTGCTCCCTATCTCAGACTTCCTAGTCAGGAGGCTGAGTACTCCAAGGATAAGTGGTCTGGCTAGTAAAGACAGATGCAAAGAAGGTACTAAGAACCTCAGCCTTTTCCTTATCCTCTGTAGTCATGTTCCATCCTGTGTCCAGTAAAAGATGAAGATTCTCCTTGGCCCTCCTTTTACCATTAATATATTTGTAAAAACATTTTTTGTTATCCTTAATCATAGTGGCTAAGTTGAGCTCGTGCTGGGCTTTAGTCTTCCTGATTTTTTCTCTTCATATGCTGGCAACTTCCTTGTACTCGGCCTGAGTTGCCTGCCCTTTCTTTCACTGGACATAAATTCTCTTTTTCTCCTGGACACTCAGCAAATGCTCCCTGTTCAGGCACGCCAGTCTTCTTCCCTGCCAGCTCATCTTATGGCATAAGGGGCAGTCTCCTTCTGCATCTCTAGGACTTCCTTCCTGAGGAGCATCCAGCCTTCCTGGACCCCTCTGCCCTTCAGGGCTGACTCCCAAAAGACCCTCCATAGCAGCATCCTGAATAATTCAAAGTCTGCCGTCCAGAAATCCAAGGTAGCAGTTTTACTGCTCGCCCTCCCCCTCACCCCCCCAACCTGACTTCACCAAGAATAGAGAACTCTACCATTTCATGGTCACTTTGCCCAACACAACTCCCAGTCACCACATCTCTCACCAGTCCTTCTCTGTGAACAGTAGGTCTAGCAGGGTATCCTCCTGGTAGGCTCACTCACCATCACTAATTATCTAAGAACCTTGCCAAATTGGATGATAAGAAAAGAGAGAAAGAACAACACACAGACCTAAAACCTGACCTGTTTTATTCTGTTAAAAAAAAATGCAGTAATGAAAACCTGGAAATAAAATATACCTATTGTGCATTTTAAATATAGCATCTCACTGTATGCAGTCTAACAGCTAGTGAAGGCTTAAAGGATCTAATATAAACAAATGTCCCTCAAATTCAACTCATTACTCCAGTTCTGATTCATTCACTTACATTAACAGAAATGTCAAGCTTTCATACAAAATTTTAAAGGCTGCTTCTGCTTGGTTTTTAAGGCCAAAGGTGATGACAGAAGTGACTAATGAGCTGATAAAAGTAACTGTTCAAACACTAACAGGGAAAAATATTCAAATACTACCCCTCCTGAATTAAAGGTATGCTTTTCTCAACATGGCCTCCAACATGAGCTTTTCTTTCACATGCACTCAAACATTGAGGAATACAACAGAGAGAACAAGAGCAATCAAGGAACATCTACAAGCACTGCAAGAAACAGATTTGTCATGTCCAAAATATCAAGGAATCAAAATTTTAATGTACCTTACAATACATCTTTGGCTAAAGGAAAAAATATATATTTCTCTTGGTATTTCTCTGAGTCTGATCATAGGCAACCCAGAGAAGAATCACAATATTACCTGAATTTTCCATACTTGAAAGTATTTTCTTGTTATTCTGAGATATCTCACAGAGAGGTTGAAGAAGACACAAGAGATGGGAGAAAAAAAGAAAAAAAAAAAAGAAAAAAAAAAGACAACTATAAACAAAACCAGAAACAAAACAAAATAAAACTGAAATAATATGTTCTCAGTGTTATCAAGAATAGGATATTCTTTTTAGATTCATCCTTCTCATTTCAGTTCTATGTATAATTCAATTAATGTTTCGACTAGCTCTGATCTCATCTTCTGGGTGACAGGAAGTGCAAGTGCCTGAGAGCATTTATTTTTCACATTAAACACCATATTAACCATATTAACGTATTAACCATATTAACCAGGCACACCAGAGTGAGAAGAGGGAGGTGGAAGGGGGGATGTGTTACAGCTATAGAAAGCTTGAAGTATTTCATCCTTTTGGCCTTACACCCTTCTGCTTCTTCATCTGTTATCTCACTGACAGCATCTTTGAATCATCACTCTTAGTAGTCTCATATTTGAATGCCCTTCTCTAATTACAAGCAAACTGTTTCCCTCTGTCAAACTTTAAGAATAAAACGGACTTTTTTTTTCAGTCTTTCTCAAAATAAGTTTTTTGAACAAAACAACACGGATTTAACTGTCTAGGGAAATTTCCAGCTTTAGCATCTTGCAAGAAATTAGATTAAAACAATTAAAAACAAAAAACAAAAAAAACAACCCTTCCTTCTCTTTGAGAAATAGAATATCTTTTCTTTACAACACAAGTGTTCAATCTTATTGCACAATGTGTTCTTTGCCTTTGACATTTAGCAGCATGAATGATTGATAACTTAGCATTACTTAGGTAGGAGATTAATCTCTCTGTAGATTCGAGAGTAGGAAGAAAGAAACATTCAAATTGTGAGTCTTTATACCTGCACTACTGTAAATTAGAAATGTCAAAAATGTAATTCATCAATCTATGTGCATTTTTTTTTCTTTAAAGGTATTACCAGAAAATGAAAGGACTCTTTAAGCCCAAATACAGACATATTGTTTGTATTTAAAATATATGCAATGTTCCTCATTATTAAAAACAAATAAATAAATAAATAAAAATCTGCCATTTTCTGAAGAAATTTAATAAAACATGGGAATAGCCACTAGTATCCCAGGTAACACAGGAAATACAGAATATATTATGGTCATAATATCCAAAATGTGTGTGGCCAATTTAAAGCAATTCTATATCAAAAGATTGTTAGCTATTGTAGGAAAAAAAAAAATACATATAACAATATCAAGAAACTGAATGAAAATTTTTACTTGTTTTTGAAAGGGCTGAAATGGATACATCTCTATAGGCTATACTTGTGTCTCAAAACTGCTGATGAAAAGAACGACGGCAAAATGTCCACACTAGCTCAGCGTAATAGTGGTCATATCCTTTCAGCCAGACATGGTCTTCTAGTATAAGTAAGGGTTGACAAGGGCAAGACTTCACATGCCATATGGCAAAATTGGACATACAGAAAGCTTTGTGGCACACATTTACATTTTTATTAAGATTTATTTTCTGCTTTCAAGGTGCTCCAGCAGGTCCAGAGGAGGCTCATTGCTTCATCTTTTGTCCATCTTCATTCAGGTGTTGAGGGATTTCTTCATTAGCAGGATCCCTGCACAGCATTCAAGAGCCAAACCAAATGAGGCCCTAAATGTGTACTTCTTGAGTATCCCTTCACATAAATAAAAAGAATATTTTAATTAAAAAGGGCAATGAACTTTCACATAAAATACATTTTAAAGACTGCTTGTTCTTTATACAAAACTGGGACAATAGTTAACTACCGTGTTACGGTCATCTAAATTTTATCTTCCACGCAGTTTAGCACTATAGAAAACAAACAAATTATTTTAAATTAAATTAAAACAAATAAATACAAATAGAAAGAATAAACTGATTAAAGCAATTCAAATTTCTAATTAAGACTTCAGAAGTACACTGTAGCTAGAAAACAAATTCTTACACTTAGAATGAAAAGCAGTCAAACAAAAACTGAATGTACTTATGTTCTTCACATGCATTACTCAGTAAATTAGTATATTTCCTTACAAATTCAACATTTTCACACACACAAAAAAGCTTGTAAAATAGTTATATACAATTCTGCTTAATAACTTTTTTTTGCAGATGAAAGTGTGCTCAGAGAGTTATTGTTTAAAACAAAAATTCAAAAGAATTGCTCCATTGTATCCTTTGAAAGGATACTTTACTGCTGTCTTGTGACAGCAATCTCTGAGAACAGGGATACTGAATCATAGAACATTTATAATTATTCAGAGTATCTTGATGCATCACTTCATCTTCGTTACTATGAAACAGTTTGGAAAGCCTTGCCATAATATAACTGTGATCCACTGAGTTAAGAATATAGTGAATTATCTCTTTTGAGAGCTGGAAAAAGACTGGTTACTGCAAATGATGGTCTCTTATTCCCAAATATGTAATGTTATATGTTCTATAACTAGAACATAACTATCTTTTAATATGCACAGGAAAACTATGTTAGAAATCGTAACTATCTCCAAAAAGTTGAGAGCTAGAGAATGACAGAATTGTACTCTGCCTTTTAACAGCTATGCTTTATGATGAAAGATTCAATTCAATAATTGAATACTATGTCACCAATATACTGCCCATAGTTAATTCTGTTCCTTGGATGGATAATACTCAATGACCATGGACCTATTCAGTACTGTGTTTTTGTTTAGTTTTTGTTTGTTTTTTAATCAATCACAGTGTGGATCCATGCATAATATACTGCATATTATCCAAACTCTATACTGAATATAGAATCATTAATTATCATGGGGCTTTCATGTGGTTCTGCTACCACTATATTTGCCGCCACAATTCACATCTGAGACAAAGACTTCCTGTGATCATTACTAACTTTATTTTATGTATCGGGAGCTGACATAAATAAATAGGTGCTAAAATTGTTGAATATGTCTATACCTTTGAGCCCCCTGATTTTTTAAAGTTCTCAACAATATAAGAGATTTACAATATTCATAACACAGATCCTAAAATAGATTAATTATTTGTGCATTTTAGGCTCTAAGCTCCATAAAGAGAAAAGTGGAAGACGTTACTGGCTAAATGCAGACACTTTGCTTAATTAATTTGCTTAACAACACACAGTAAATTCCCAGACACAGAATATAAGCAGTGATCCACCATTACAACCACAAGAACTTTTTAAATTCACTACATGACTTTTTGAACAGACCGAACAACATTGTTACTTCAGCAACCGTACTTATTACAAGTTATAGTTCATTTTCAGAGCCTTACTTATTCAGCAACAGTGTGAGACATAGATTCAAAGGAACAAGTAATGTGGCAATGTGGCAGACCCCTGTTTTCAATGTCTGTATTTGGTATCAATATTTGTATTTGTTCTCAGCTAAAAACAAACAAACAAACAAACAAACAAACAAAAAACATAATCAAAGCCCATAGTCTGATATTCTGCCTGCATGCTATATAGTGCTATGTATTGCTTCTTTCAGTGCTTGCTGCCTTTCTGTCACTAGTGCAGTAGTGCACAAATATAAATTGTTGGAATCTACCTAAATATTATTTCTTCTAATTGCATTTACTGTCCATTATCACAAGTATGTTCCCTAATTTCTACTCAGACATTCATGTGAGATGGTGACTTCTATTGCTTCACAAAGCACTGTACAAAAGGTTGTTTAAAAAATAAAATAAATTAAAATAAAATAAATTAAATTAAAATTAAATTAAATTAAATTAAATTAAATAAATAAAATACATTTCTTCTTTATTTAGCAAGTAGGAAATGTTATCAGGGTTGACCAAGTCTGTAAATTATGGAAGCCATGAAAATAATTCAACTGTACAATATTATTATAAATTTAAGAACATAATTACCCTAAATAACATAGCTACAGCTAAACTGGTACAAAGAACTAAGAAGGTTATCTGTAGGATGGCTATTCTTAGTTTCTGAACATCTGATTGTTATACAATTGAATTTTCATAGAACATCGGTTATAATTGGTTGTGGAATAATGTAATAATCACATTCAACAAGTCACGCTTACTCAGAAAAGAGACTATAACATGAGCAAACATCTGAGCCAACTTTATCACAAGGAGCTGGAAGAACCTACGTGCCCCTGAATCAGGTATTTTAGAAAACTCTTACAAACTAAAATTGATTCTAATAATATTACCACTTACATATCTCCATGAATAAGAAATTAAACATCTGAGCTTTCTTCAACAAAATTGAAACATTTATAGACCAAACACAGTGTTCAGGCACTGATAAAGACAATATAAATTGGTAAATAATAAGATAGCGGATATACTATAAAGAAACGGTAGATGAAATTGAATTTAAAGGTAAACATCCCTTAGTTCTTAGATAAAATAGATGGCTACTGAAATTTGCTACAAAAAAAAAAAAAAAGATTTATTTCCATAAATGTACATAAAAGTTACAACATTATTCTTTACTATTTTCCACTTCAACTACAAGAACATTTTTATGTTTTTAAATATAAAATAATACAATAACAACACAATAAATATAAATATAATTTATCTCATGACCTTAGAATCCAGAACAACCCCTTTCAGAGAGTCGTGTACAGAAAATATTGTTTAAAGCCCAAAGTTTGGGATTTTGAAAAGCCTAATCTGTCTCTCTACCAGTAATAAATCTTTTAAGTCTTTGCTAAAACCATTTTGAAAGGATTACAGATGGTTAGAATCTTATAAAATAGGATTTGACAAGTTGGAAGAAGAAAATTTCTCCTTCTGCTGGAATAGTAACATAAGATATGTGAGTTGGACAAGGAATCACCTTCTTTAATGGCTCGATGAAGAAGTTTAGCAAACATTTTCCAGAGATAGATGTTTATGCTTGATCCTGACTTTCAAAACTAAGAAATGCAGTCATTTCTTGGCCACACTCTGTAAGAGTGTGTGTTCTATAACAGTCAGGGATCCAGAGAGCTTTTTCAGGAAAGGCACTTCAGCTCCAGCAAATAGTTTAAATACTTTGAATCAAGCCTACCCAAGTCATAAGTAAATGCAGAACATATATATATGAGTGTTTATTTTTATTTTATGCTTATCTTTTGTAGACAAAGAAAATAAAATCTTGATTCACTATATATACTAGCCTGAGCTTAACTTGGAAGTAAATCAACCATGCAATATGACATTCTCAACTTGCTCAGTAAGGATGATTATTAAATGGGACTAATACAGTCTGAAGATACAAGAAGGATAATGTAAGTATTGTGTACTAGGATTCTTGATTCAGCTATAGATTTGACGTATGATGTGGTGCCGTGTGTGATGAGAGATTCCCATGCAAAAATCAAAGGTGAGATGTATAATGTCAGTATACCAATGTATTCTTAAACTGCAGTTCCATTTCTGAGCTAATTCACAGAAACAGAATTACAAAGCACTGAAATATGCTATATAAATAACATTTTAACTGAGCAGGAGAGACTTTATGTATCACAATAAACTGGTTAGTCCAGGTTTCAGAGAGCATGGGAAGAAAATTAAACTGAACTTGAGGTTGCAAATCCTTTTCCTCCATAGCTATTATTGTTTTCAAGAAGCTAAGACAAAGCTTCTTTCTGGTTTATATACATATCTAATATATATATAAAATAATAATTTTTTTTAAAAAAAAAACAGTGTTTGAAAAGTTCACCACACAATGTAAAGTACAACTGCAAAGAGATATGCAGATAAGAGGATACAAAGGGCAGTAC
This sequence comes from Anser cygnoides, assembly GCF_040182565.1. Classification (NCBI taxonomy): domain Eukaryota; kingdom Metazoa; phylum Chordata; class Aves; order Anseriformes; family Anatidae; genus Anser; species Anser cygnoides. The sequence continues at coordinate 104,842,122 of NC_089874.1, read as the reverse complement.
CAAAAGCTCATTAGCTTCTCTCAATAAGTAGGTCATAATTTATTTCAGTGTTTACAATGAGACTTTAACTCCTAGAACTAAGTATTTCATTTTAAAAATACAGTTTTATCTCCTACGTTATAACAATGTATTTGCCCATCTTACATACCAAATTTGAAATGTTTAAAACCTGACAAAGTCATACAAAATATAGTGTAGGAGACACAAGAAAAGTGTCAAGCACAAACATGAAAAACCAGTTGTCTGTTTGTACATACATCTACTGAATCTGCCTCAAAACAGTAACACATAGAAACCTGTAAAAGTCATCACACCACAGCACTGCCACAGTGGTGTGTTCTGTAAGCTGACCGCAAAAACTACAATACCCAAGTCATTTAATACAGATAAAGAGGAGGGAATGGTGAAAATGCTATTTCTCAGACCAAACTGACCAAAGAATGGGGAAAGTTATATCTAAGTCTGCAGGTTCATAAAAAGAGCAACAATGCCAAAGCCTCCACAGGAATGTTCTCAGAAGTTAGAAGTAAGGGCACACAAAGTATAGCTGCGTCCCTGGGATGCTTATGTTGGCAATATCAGGTAGCACCTGGCTAACACAGGAGCATTGCCACTCTAGAGTGAATATTGCTAGCAGCTGGGGTATGAGAAAACCAAACAGATACAAGACAAGAAGGAAAAATAAAAACACCGACTAATCAGTAACTCTGTAAGATTCTTAAAAATCCATTCAATACTTACTTTTTTTGTTGTTGTTGTTAAAGCTTAAAAGTGCTTTAGAAAACTTAGACTTGTTACAAGAGGGGAGTAAGCAGATAGGTCCTGATTTACTACTTACATGAAGAGACTACTGCTCTGCCTGTTTGTTTCATTTGTGATTTGAAATGACCAAAGAAATTAGATCCATAGTGCTCCATACTGGCTATGGGATGCATGTTCAGCCGAGTGCCTGAGAACCTCTGCCTGTAGCCCTGCCAAGCACAGGAGCTGGCTGCATGGATCCACAGCTCTGTTTGAGGAAGAGAGGACTCAGAGGAGGATGAAGTCTCATCTCCAACACAGGGAGGACGTGTCAGCAATACGCCAGATATAAAGGCTGGTTTCCTGACTTATAAGAATAAGCAAAAGCATGTCCCCAAGCATGCAGAGTCTGCAATCCAGTAACAGCTTACTAAAGGGAGGTCTGTGAATAATGGAGGAGTTTGCAACATCAAGTAGACCTTATTACACCAAGCAAGGAGCTGAGCAGCAGTCAGTCAGAAAGACCTGAGAGAAATGGTATGAATCAAAATAAATCAAGATGTTTGTGATTTATGTTGGGCTGGAGACCAATATTTCTCTCAAATTGGGATCTATATTAATTCGCATGAAGAGTTAGCGATATAAAGCCCCCCCTGCAGCTTTTTTTGTTTTGTTTTGTTTTGTTAAAAAAAGTCTTGAAATATAAATTGCTGCTTAGCTTTGCTGCCATTTCATTAGTTAAGTAGTCAAGTGCTCAGGAGCTGAGGACAGTATTGCATATCTGTTTTTAACTTCATACATTTGAAAAAAAAAAAGCTCAAAAATTCTTGAAGCAACTCCTTAACACCCTTCTTCTTATCAAAAGCAAAGATTCTTTCAAGACATACTAGTTGATTTCAACTGTGAAATTCTGAATGATCATAATTTCTCATCTTCAGAATTCATTTGAATACAAATTCCAACCATCCAGTTATGTACTGTGTATTTTCAGGGCTGCTAATAACTCTCATTGTTTGCATTTGTTGTTGTTTGTTTGTTTGTTTTCCTACTCTAAACAAAATGGAAATTTTTACTAATATTTAACAGAATTCTTTCCAACCAAAAACAATATTCCTGATTCTGTATCAATGTCCTGTGGTAAATGGAGCTGGAATTTATTAATATTACCCCAGATATCTCAAAATATATGCGGTATCTATTTAATATAATATTGATTAAATATACCCATGCAAATTTTATATTTCACTATTTTGTTTTTCTTGTAGAGACCCAGTTAACAAACAGATAAATTATCTTATTGAAATGGAGAGTAATTTACATCTAAGAAAGTATATTTAGTGATATTCATAACAATCTGCAGGTTAAGATGCGTATCTCTTTCCTAATAAAACCCTGACTGTATTACTTTGGGAATTCTGAAAATATGTAGGATATATCTACAATGCATCTACCAGCAAAAATACAATAGAGGGCCCTTTGGCCACAGCAGAACTGATCTTTTTGAAGAAGTGCATACTGCAGGACATGGGATGAGGTCACAGAGATGGGAAGATATCTAAAGACACCCTAAAAGACATACAAATTGTTCTCTTTGCCTTTAGTTGCATACCTGGAGCAGTGCTGAGTATGAATAGCATACAAATAGGAGTATGAAGCATATGAATAGGAACATACATCACAAACATGAACATAAAAATTAGTTCCTAGGTCATGTATTCTCTCATGTTTTTCTTTGTCCATACTATATCCAAAAGGATATATCCCCCACCTTTTCTTTCCTTCCCTGTTTACTGCAGATAGGAAATGTGCTTGTGTTTCAGATGGGAATAATTGTATGGTTGGTGCTCAGCTGAGTTTACCAGCAACCAACACCTGCTTGAAAAGCAAACCGGAGCCCCCAGCTAGAGGAACTTTTTTCAAACAGAACCTCTCATATTTTAACTTTGGAAGCGATATCTCTATAGGTTACTCGAGACAAGTTTTTCATACCTCATCTCTAGTACAATTCTTTCAAAGGGACAAAGGCATACATTTTCTCAAGGCACTGAGTACCTAAACAGAGCAAGTTGAACATTGGAATTGGTCTGTTATGTGTGAATATGCCACTACTGAGAATGCACTCTTATATGCAATAGGACAATTTTACTCTCTTCTAGGGAATACTATCCATTGACATAAGACAGTGTTTGCAGATCTATTTCTAATATTTCTAGACACAATCCTAATACTTCTGAACAAAATAGATTCTGTTCTCTAAGTTCATATCTAGTGGACATTGGGCTACATCTATCTTACTCAAGTAAAACCTGCAGTACTAAATTAATTGTACTTTCTTGAGCTCAACAAAGTCTCTAGTGAACAGTAGGTCTTCCCAGAAAGGCACTACACATAAATCATCATAATTCAATGGAAAAAAAGAAATGTTATTGAATGAGGTGTTCTAAATTAATGGTGAGTCTGAACTTCTTTTAACGTCTAGAATAAATGGACATTTGGTCAACGCCCATGTTATTGTCAATACAATAGCAGAAGCTCTTTAAAAGTACATAAATTAAATGTTAAAGTCATTTAAAAGCAAGAGATCTCAAACTGATTTTGTATGTAAATTTTATTTCTCTTCCATCAAAAATATAAGCTCCAGTATAATTTTTGAATGAACTGAAAGCTATGATATTATTTTTATTAACATTATAGTTTTATTCATTTAGTAGAGCTTAGATATTAGACTTATTTATAGATCATAAGCTTTCCCAGGAGAGGAGATAATCCAAGCTTTGAAATTCTGTTCACAAAAACAAAGCTCATATGCTTGATCCCACTGTATCTAGTCTGTATACAGAAATATGTATTTTGTGATTACTACCGGATCCACCAAAAATAGTAAAATGAAATGTTTCTTTCTTTCAAATAAACAAATAAATGTAGCTATCAAAAAGTTTTGTTCAAAAAGGCTTCTGAATAGCCAGTGAAAGGCAATAGGTAGCAGAATATGTAGGAAATAAATAAATAAATAAATAGATTCAAGTGCTGTTTGGCTGAAAAGGTCCCTTGATCTTTCTTGTCTTTTTGACTTCTGCAGAGGCACCTAGTACATGTGATGAGGGAATCTCACAAGCTGGAGGAATGCCAGCCCTACCCTAAAGCCTGAGGGTAGAGAGTCTCTTCAGCTCATCTCTTTACAGCCTTCACAGTTCAGTGCTGTGTGTGCTTTTCTGCCCAGTGGGCCACAACCAACTTCAGAAGACATCAGTCTGAACTTAAATGATGAGATAGAGTTGGAATCATTATGAGGACACATGTCTGTGTTCAGGGCTAGTGCATTGCTGGAAGTGTATGCAGTTTTGGACCTCCATAGGATTTCTCAGAAATGAAGGACCTCATTAGTGGTACGCAGGTGCTCCCTTGCTCAGTTCACCACCACCATCTCAATTAGTTTACCAATCTGATGACTATACTAGCCAAGGGAGTCTATGCTAATTCAACTAGTTTTCTCTCTGCTGGAACTGACCTTGGGCATTGTTGTAGTTTTTGTCTGTTTGTAGAAAACACTAATCAATTCAATAGACTTCTAATGAAGAATTTTAGCTTAAAATCTTACTTCTGACACAATATGCGCTCACCTACATTATTAAAATATTCTGTATAACAATATTATATTACATGTTGCATTAGAGTTATAATGAGGATAATGGAATTTATAAGCTAATAAATTCAAGAGTTAAAACTTTAAGAGTTTAAACTGAAACGTTTTTATTTCTTTTTCTATTAGTTCTTAATTTTACAAAGTTAATGCACTGTTTCAGTGTGGTACTCAAAGACCTTTGCAGCAATCTTCTACATAATTGTTCAGTCCTCCTAAATTTTGCTAATAGATTGCATTGGTTAGTAAGAACAGCAGTAATGTGGACTGTTCAGTACAATGATCATATCAAGAACAACAGTGAGGTAAGAGAATTCCCTTTGGACACGAAAAACATAGGTATTAACTTAACCTTATATTAACAAGAAGTATCGATATAAACAACTGAATGAGAGCAAAAAATACTCTAATCTTGAACAACAGTCATTTATAACAAGGAAGAGCTTCTAAAGGGAAATCAAAGTCATTGCTTGGACAGGAGAGAAGCTATTCACAGAATCACAGAATTGTAGGGGTTGGTAGGGACCTCGAAAGATCATCGGGTCCAATCCCCCTGCCAAATCAGGTTCCCTAGAGCAGGTTGTTCAGGTAGGCTTCCAGACGGGCCTTGAATATCTCCAGAGAAGGAGACTTCACAACCTCCCTGGCAGCCTGTTCCAGTGTTCCGTCACCCTCACCGTGAAGAAGTTCTTTCGCTTATTGGTGCGGAACTTCCTGTGATCCATTTTTTGGCCATTGCCCCTTGTCCTGTCCCCACAAACCACTGAAAAAAAGTTGGCCAAACCCCATAGTCTCCCATACTTAAGATATTTGTAAACATTGATAAGATCCCCTCTCAGTCCTCTCTTCTCAAAAGAGGAAAATTTGTGACCTCCTCAACTGAGTGTCAGTATTAATCAGTTCAAATAACATTCGTGCCTCTTTTCTCATATGTGTAGTTTGATATGCTCTGCTTTACTAAAAGCCCATCCCCTTTTGAAAGAGACTGATCAAGATCTGGTCAAGATGCACACACTGGCCTTCATTTTTCTTGCATCTTCTCTAACCTAGAATGTCTGCATATAGTACATAGGTTTTTGCTTTTTTCCCTGCCATTAACAATTATATTCCAGCTGTAGAAATGTAAATATTGATACTTGGTACAAAGATGTGATACAAATGCATGTGTGCATTACATGTATATACATATATGTATATATATACATATGTGGTAGTGGATCTCTAAGCCTTTAAAACACTAAGGGACACTTCAAGGTCACTGGTTAATAAAGTTGGTCATTGTCAGATGTTTCTCTGTAACTGAAATACAATCTGTGATACATCTTTACTGTACAAAGAGGCTCAATTAATTTCAGTGAAGTTAAAAGGAAAGCCCTCATTGTGACAATAGGATTAAGAACATTTCATTGCTAATGCAAGATTCACTTAGCACAAACACCTTCTTTGAAAAAGTACATGCATCCAAAAAAACCCATATTAATCAGATGGCAGGCTTCACATAACAACCAATTTTAATTAAAAGTCTATCTCATCTGCATTCATTTTACCACTGATAGCCACCTATGAACCAACCAAGCAAGCAAACAACCACCAACCAACCTGATTTTTCCAGAAAGTTAGAGAATGTTTGCCTAACCATTCATTACAGAATTTAACGGAAAAAAAACATACCTGCTATTAATGTGAAATCTGTGTTATATTTTGGGCAAACATTATATTGCTATAGATTAAAATCATAACCAGTGTTGGATGACTTTTCATAAGAAGTGTTTGCTTGATTTGTGAAGCTGGCTGAGTGCATCTATGATGCTTCCCTCTATTATATACAGACTGGATTTCAATAAAATCCATGTAGTTTATAAAACATTTTTGAACAGAACAACAGTTCCTGTCCAAATATTGTATGATAGACAGACATTTTTTATCCAATCAACAAAGTAATTCAATTTCATCACTGTAGTTGACTAACATTTTGACAAAGAAATATTGCCAGATGCTAAACAATCTGTCTGAAAAGGACAATGTGAAAAACAAGAATTCCATGTACTGTATAGTTGGTCAAATTTAATGGAGTGGAAGGAGATCCTTTTAATTACTATGACTACATCTATTCCAAACAGCTCCAGGTTGGTGGGATTTTTTAACATTTTCTTAGGATATCATAGTCAGTGCGTTGATTATGAGTGCTTTTGGAATTTTCTCCGAACAGCTCTGAGGATTTCATGAACTAATACCAAATAATCAGAACACTGAATGCATTATATATGTCAAAGGATGTTAGACTTGTGGTTTTATAGGAAGAAACTCCATTCAGTGAGAGATATTGACATCCTGTCTCAGAAGGAGATTAGTAGTTCAGAAAACCAAGTAAAACATGAACAGGACAATTAAAAATATCAGCAATAAGACTGCTTGCCAACCAGGAAATTTACTATAATAAAAAATATAGTAAGAAATTTATGTATACATATATAAAGAAATGTAGTAATAAACATAGTAAAAATTTCTCCCCAGGTTGATTACTGAGTACAACTTTAATATCTTTAGCATGACTTATTTATAAACATTGTAAAGCTATGATAAGTGGAAGTGGTGCAAGTTAGAGTTAGTAGCTGTCATTATTTTTATTTTAGAATTTTTGAATTTTTGTTTGGGGATTATGGATCTTTCAGAGCTTGGTGATATTGAATGTAAATAAATATCTAAGAAGAATTCTAGCTGATAGCATTTTTTTTTTTTTCCCAAACCATTTTCAGGATTTCCTGTGAAGTATCAAGTAACTAACAAGAAGAAAAAGTAAGCACTGAAACTTTCAATACAAGACATGTTTCTGAGAACCTTATGCTCACAGAATGAAAAAAAATAAAAAAAAAATAAAATCTTAGTAAGGGGATAATTTCAGTACAGGGTGGATGACAGGTTGACCATGAGCCAGCAGTGTGCCCTGGTGGCCAAGAAGGCCAATGGGATCCTGGCATGCGTAAAAAGGAGCGTGGCCAGCAGGTCAAGGGAGGTGATCCTCCCCTTCTACTCTGCCCTGGTCAGGCCTCACCTGGAGTACTGTGTCCACTTCTGGGCTCCCCGGTACAAAAAGGACAGGGATCTCCTGGAAAGAGTCCAGCGGAGGGCCACAAAGATGATACAGGGCCTGGAGCATCTTCCCTATGAAGAAAGGCTGAGAGACCTGGGTCTGTTCAGCCTGGAGAAAAGAAGACTGAGAGGGGATCTTATCAATGTTTACAAATATCTTAAGTATGGGAGACTGTGGGGTTTGGCCAACTTTTTTTCAGTGGTTTATGGGGACAGGACAAGGGGCAATGGCCAAAAAATGGATCACAGGAAGTTCCGCACCAATATGCGAAAGAACTTCTTCACGGTGAGGGTGATGGAGCACTGGAACAGGCTGCCAGGGAAGTTGTGAAGTCTCCTTCTCTGGAGATATTCAAGGCCCGTCTGGAAGCCTACCTGAGCAACCTGCTCTAGGGAACCTGATTTGGCAGGGGGATTGGACCGATGATCTTTCGAGGTCCCTACCAACCCCTACAATTCTGTGATTCTGTGATAACAGCAACCTTGCATGATCTAATAAACACTTTTTAATATCCTTCCAAGCTTTGTACAATAAAAGTTATTTATTTACCTCAAAGGCTGTTTTGTTTCTAGAATATTTTTTTTTCATTTTAGTTCTTCAGCATCAATTTAATTTTATTTCTTTTTCACTTTTTCAAGTTTTACAAACAGATTTTTCCTCATTGGTGTACTCTGTCAAACTTAAAAAAAATGGAGCATTTACATCTGACCACTCTACTACACAGTTTGACACCTAAATATGGTATCAATAATATAAAAGATCCTGAGATGAAGAAAAATAAAATAAAATCATTATATTGTTCATCACTGAAAAAAATGTAGATTTTTTATAGTCTAGTTTATTTATCATTGTTTATTTCTACATAAAAGTGGTAATTATCTTCATAATCTAAAGAACTGAAATCACCTGAATTCTACGGCTTTTATCCACAGGAGTACCAGCATAAGTTATACTTAATTTTACTGTGATTTTACTCAAAGGAGGATGAATTGTGCAGTAATAGAGAGCCCAGTGCTACAGTTTCCATGTTGTCTCTTGTATTATCTACAGAGTGCTAGAGGAGCCTCCAAGTTTGCCAGAATCTGGAAGAATCTCTAGAACATGTCTTTAACATAAACATAAGTCCAATAAATCTGGGGGCTACTTCAGACATCACTAGAAACTAGTTTCCAGCCACCTCATGCTCCTCTACATTAATACTAACAGCTTTTCAGCCAGACCAAATATGGGACCCCTGAACTTAGAATCAGCTCTGTATTTTTATCAGTTGCCAGGCTCTATTCTGAAACAGCTAAAACCAGCTCTATTCTGAGCTGAAAGACAGCATGCAGAACACCAGAGATAAATTTGTGTTGAGACTGCTGAAGGAAGGATTTTGAAAACAAAGCTCCCAACAGAAAAGTTATGTGACAGTTAAGTAAGAAACAGGTGTCTCTGTTCCATAACATAGTAATTAGCAGATGGGATATTTAATGGGAACATTGGATATTTAACATCATGAACCAACTTATAAAATTGATTAATTGAATATTCTGAAAAGGCTCTTGGAAGTACTCTCATAGTACTGAAATAATGATTAAATTCCTGGTTAATTCACACTGTCACTGAAGTTTAAACAATACTTGAAATTGTTAACTTGTAAATTAAACCTAAATATAAAAAGGTTGTTCATAGCTGTCTGACTTCTGTTTACTTCTGTTTTGTTTCTCATGAGCAGCATATGTAAAGATTAGATGATCTTGTTTGTTTGTTTTGCTACTCAATTCTAAACAAAATGAAAATTTTTACTGGTATTTAACAAAATTCTTTCCAAAACAAAACAAAACAAAAAAATATTCTTGAGGCTGTATCAATGTCATCAGAGTTATGGATAGACTCAGGAGAGAAAGAACAACAGGCCACATTAAGCCCCAGATGACTCCCTTTGTCACTGGCCTGGGTTACTGTAATTTGAAGACATAAGAGATATGTCAACTTTACCCAATACAAAGATTTCCAAAGTCATTCCAGAACCAGAAGATTCTGCATGTGGGTCCAGTTCCACATTAATATAGTTACCTGGTTTTCAGGCTGCAGAGTGATCATGCCTAAGCAATGCAGCAAAGTTTGTTTTGAGAAAACCTGGGAATTTCTGCATGATAATGCATCACGCAGAAATAGATATATCTGAGGGAAACTGTAAACAGACTTATTGCAAAATCTGGACTCTTTATTTTCGTTGTCTCATTTGCCATTGGCAGCTAGCATGCTTGCATGAGAAATGATTTTGCTATCTTGTGAGAAATATTGATATTATAAAGGAAAATAATAATTAAAAAGAACTCCTCAAAAAAAAAGATTTTAAAGATTTTTACTGATTTCAAGAAAAAAATAGTTCTAATAGTGTCAGTTTACCATTTCCTTTTAATAATTTCCTCCTTGTATTTACTATTTGAATATAAATGCATTTTAAAAAATGTATTTTGCATTTAATTAAATAATTGAAAAAAATAAAAGGGATATATATTTTTTTAAGTTTAGAAAAATACTGAAATTAATTCTATCATTAAAAAAATTAAGTTTGATGAATAACATGATAGCAACATGATATTAATTATAATAAAAAATAGTTTAGCCTGGAGAATAGTACAAGTTTATTAATCTTAATCACCTATGCTTAATATTTATCAAATTAATAAACAATTGAAAACATGTAGTAGCAATGGGAACAATTGAAAACATGTAGTAGCAATGGGAACTATATCATATACATAACAATAACTGGTGGTATTTGTGAGCATATGTATTGTTATCTATCTTTGTGTGTCTCAGAAATCAAGACCAACATTTACCCTCCAAATATATCATCTGCTCTCATTTAAGTTATATATTCTACCCGTCAAATTTTAATTCATTGGATACACATATGTGGCTGAAAGATCAGTTTCTGCTTTAAATAACATACTAATTATCAGATTATTTCAGGTCAGTTAAACAAACGTGAAAATGAAGCAAAGAAAAATGGGAAAAAATTGTAATGTTAGAAATAGAAAATCATAGCTGAAAGGGACAAAAAACCAAGTTGGCTTCTAAACCTTGTTGCAAATATTTTTAAGCACACATATCTAAACAAACAGGAGTTAAAATTTTAACAGATTTCTCTGAGAAGGTTTGCTAATATACTGTTCCAGATGGCAGTTTCCTAATAAGCTTAAAAGCTTTATGGATAAAACCTTGGACATCAGAACAGATAAATGAATTGTTTTAAAAAAGAGAATAAAAAAATTAAAGTTGCTGAGGTCATTCAGTACTCTGAACTCTGAGGTTTTAATCTATCTAAAGCACTGAGGACCATCTGCAAGCTAATTCAATTTAGAGATGGATGTGTAAAACTAATTTCTTGCTAAAGGCAGGAAAAGGTTTCAGTTTTCTATCTATGAAATAACTTGCTTTGTTCTTGAAAAAAAAACAAATATTAAAAAAAAATGTAGAAGGGTACTTGGAAAGACTAAGATATAAAGAGAGTTAAGTAAAAAGATCACTTTTCCATTTCTGAGATAATAAATGAATTTGATGGACAAAATAAAAACAAGAAAATGGGTATTTTAAAGTGAACAGCATTCTGACATACTTACTGATGTACTATACTTATGTACTATACTGATGTATAAGAAAAAATGCAATATATTTTCACCATAATTTTTTTTGCAGATAAATATGTTGAGAGCTAGATAGGATTAAAAAAATAATAAAAAAATCCTACTTAGTACACTAAGATAAAAACTAACATCAGTGTGGAGAGTAGAACTTGAAATCTTTTTGATGAACAAACAATATTTCTAAAATGAGGATGAAACTGAAGTAATGGCAGAGATCTAACATGAATTGTGATGACTGGAAACAAAAGACAGTTTACAGTGTTTTGGGGGGAGTAGAAGCCCCCTGTATTCTTGATATGACACTTGCTCATTTCATCAGAGATCATAACTGTGAGACTGAATTGTGAGAGAAATATTTTATACATAATTCCGTCTGAATATATCTATTCCACAGATTTCCCTAGAAAGCTCACTGGAACACCACCAAATAAGGAATAATTTGGCATATGGCAGTTCTTGAATAACTGAAAAGGGTATGCTGCATTGAATCTATACCAAGAGAGCTCTCAACATTTAAAAAATATTCTCTGAAATCTTCAGTTTTTCTCTTGGTCACACTTAAATCACATTTCAGTCCATGAACACTTACTAATTAAGACCTCGACTTTTTAAATTGTTATTTATTATTTTTCATGAGATTATGCTTGTTTCCTGAATTACATGGCAATTAGAAACCACATCCCCCCTGTATCATATGATCAAGATTAATAGGTATGCCTACAAATGATGACCATGGCAATTTCACAGATTTAATGAAAGTAGATTAGAGATTAGAAAGGTGTTTAAGCATTACAGAAAATTGTACATTTATGTGTAAATGTATAAGTATTTGTAGATTATTTCATCCTTACCCACAACCAATAATGTTTTTATAGCATAATTAAATTAACTGGGACTATGAATAATTCAGTTATACAGAGTACTGCTGTAAAAAGTAGCATACCTGTTAAAATAAAATAAATAGGATGGAGAACGAGTGCTTAGGAATTATGAGATGTTCTTTATCTTTAAGATTCTGCAACAGCAACTCAGATGAAGCTTGTTTAATTGATGGCTACAGGCATTTTCCTTTAAAAAAAAATATGAAATTAGAAAGTAAACCATTTGTAAGCAGCAAGAATTACACCTAAATAACCTTTTGCTTTCAAATACAATTTAAAAATGCATGAAATTTGGCTTTGAAGCTAATCATATAGCTGAGGTGAAACAAAAACTCTGTACTTACAAAGCAATCTTAATGTATTGAGGAATCTCTAAGTGTTTTTCCAATCAAAAACATAGGCCTACTATTGGTCCATATTTACTGCTAGTAGGGCAATAGATTGGGGTGATTATCCAACCTAACCCTATACAAGCAGCGACATCCTTCTGACTGAAACTTGTAACCAGAAGAAATCAGCACAGCTCTATGAACGACAGTGGATATAGATTTAAGACATAGAAGGTTCAGTCCATTCATCACTTATGTTTAGACTCCATCAGGATGGAACTCAGATGTTGTAGAGCATAGTTTGCTTCTCTCTTTTTTTTTTTTTTTTAAATCCAAATTATCAGAGTCTAACAACCTTTTAAATTACAAGAATTATTCAATTTGCAAAAAGAGAATAATAGTGGAGGAATATTTCACAGGGCTTGTAATCTACTTAATTCCACTTTGCACAGTTTGAGCTTATTTATTTGATATCTGAGCTACTGCTTTTTTCTTTTTACCAAGGTCATTAAAATTTTCTTCTAGGAAAATTATTTCAGAGAATCAAATTTTTGATAATGTAAAGCAAAGAAACTGTTCTCCATTTTAGACCATTTCTCTAAAGTGTTAACTCCCATAACTCCCATTAGACATTGAAGAATGTTGAGTAGAAAAATCAACAAAAACTTTCTCCTGTTTAGAAAACAGCTGAAGAGATCCATGTTGCAGAAATGGCAGGAAGAATCCAACCAGTGTTAAACACTATGAAGGACTTACTGTTCAGGCAGGCAATTTTCTCTGCATGAATGTAATGTGATTACAATGGGAACTGCTGTAGGCTAATGAGCTCCTATTCACTGTTTTTATGGCATGAAACTCACGAAAGTGTTCAGCATTTCCCCCAGCACTTTCAAGCAGATGGCACTGTAGTAAGGCAGTGCCTTTCCGCAATACCCCTCACAGCCCGTGTACTGCAGCAACACTAAAAGCCCAGAGGTCTCTTCTGTATGTGGTTGTATGACATTTAAGATAGACTAGCAGAAACTCCAGCAGTGCAAATTGGTTTTATCGAACACATTTAATTAATGGGATTTGAAATACGTATTACCATAGTTAGCAGACATTTAGAACAACTTTGTTTTCTACTATGAACTAAATCACTTTTTTTCTTTCTTTGTTTTTGTTTGTGTGTTTGTTTGTTTGTTTGTTTCAGGTGTTGGTGGACAGGTGTCACCTTAAAAAGCTCATCAACAAAAATAACCAATCTTGGTTGTATGAAAAAAAAAATAATCTTTTTATTTAATACAAAAATTGTGTTAAAGAAAATTCTGACTGAAGAAAAAAAAAGTGATTCATTTGTTAAAGAAAGATAATTAAATCTTTCAGATAATATTAAATTGAATTTGAAATAGAAATAGAGTCTCCTTTTGCATCTACTTTTCAATATATCATTCATTATTTGTATCATCAGGTATTGAGCATTTTAGGACTAAATACCATTAAATATTGGTAGTATAGCACTGTTGTTATAACTTTCAAATTTAGACATTAGACTATTTTTGACTATAGGGTATGAAGCATTTAGATTTTAAAATACTTTGCCCAAATGTCATCTAGCAATTTAAATGTTTATAAGATACCTTGGCAAGTGTTTTGTGATTCAAAACCAGGACATTCAAACCCTACAAGCTAAAATTATTTTGAAGAGAATTATCACAGTACAGAAATTACCTCTTACCCTAAACTGATTAGTTGAGAAATTTTCCCTAGCTCTGACCCATTGCTGTTCAAGGCCATCAACTGTAGGGAAAATAAATAAACAAGTAAAATTTATTTTCAAGTTATATTGAAGTAAACATCAGGCTCAAAAACTTTGAACTGATCGCAGGTATTAACTGACAGTGCAAATAAAGCACAGGGTCTCAGTACTGTGAATGGCATTACAGTACTGAAATCAGCAGAATCATTCAAGTTTACACAGGTGGACAACCAGATACAACCAGACACAAGATAAGGAGATCATCCTGTCTGTGCTAGCAATCATTTTCAGACTCTTCAGATCAGGACTTACCTGTTTTGTAAGACTAGGTATTGTCACTTTGGCTCAGAGACGAAGCCCAGATAACCTATACAAGGATCACATATGAAAGAGCACAGTGTAGTCTTTTTGCCAAATACACTCCTGAAAAAGATTTTTCTTGTTTGATTGTTTTGTTGTAGTTGCTGTTCATTCTTGAACCAGGTTTCCTTTGTCAGTTTGAGCAAAACAATAACAATCTTTCCTTATTTGTTGTTTGGCCACAGAACTAAAGAATAATTGACTACCTCGAGTTCAGTGTGAAAGTCTTATTTAATATTGAAGAAACATGTTTTCTTCTATTTCTCAAGTCAACACTGAAGCTCACTAGAGATGCATTTATTTCCGCTCTATGGAGCTTTTATTCTGTTTTCATTACAAATGCTGCGGGTGATCATTAAACTCTATTTGAAGCTCTGTGCAAAGAAATTACACAAGAGCAGAGCAGGTGTTCAGACTGGCTCAGAAACCACAGAAAGCAAACTGACTTCTGCACTGCTTATCTTTCATGGCTGCTGCTCTCCCAAGAGATATCGTTATGGTAGAAAAATGAAAGAAAGATTAGTACGTCTTACAGATCTTGCTTTTATTCTTGATTATATAGCTTGTCAAGACTGATCCATTAGCTCTTTGAATATTACAGAGTTGTGTTTTAATTAACAGTATTACATGCAACTTGTTGATGGGAATGTGGGTATACAAACAAGACATCTGCTGCTTAGCTTGTTCTCATTTCAGACAGTGGTTGTGATGCAGACACCTTTCTCACTTCAAGAGCATAGCACTGAATGTAATTACTTGTTTAGAGAGAGTTATTACAGCAAGTTATTCTTCAGATAGTAGATAAGAGAAAAAAAAAAGGACCAATCTACATTCTGGGAATTGGTAAAAGTTGCCCTTGACAGGCTAGGTAACCATGCTTTTGAACAAATCCAATATGACATTTTTGTGCCCTGCACCTATCAAAATTTGTTTCTGAAAGAACAAAAATGCTAAATATCTGTTCACACTCTGAATTACATTTTCATATGAACCCTTTGATTATATCCAGGACACAAAGAAAAGATAAGAAGTTTGTGAATAACAGCTTTTTACCCCGATTGTGCCAGTAAGTCTCTGTCTTTCCTCATAGAGAAAAATTAGCTCTGGTTTCACTAATTTGCAGTCTGCTATTAATCTAAAAGGAACTTGGGGTTGTAAAGCAAAATTTGGTTTCCAAAGTAGTTCTTTTCCTAACTTGAAAAATCAACATGGAAGAACACAATGACTACAGCTTTTAGGAGTAAAAGCATTTTAATCTCAAAGAGCATTTTGTCAGTGCACAGATCCATATAAAACATGTGCTTGCTCTTTCAGTTTACAGTTACTACAACACAATTTCCTTTTCATTTTTTCAAGAAACATGTTTATGAATCCATGGCAATACTGCTAGCCTGTTTCAAACAGTTCTATTTCCATTCCATGATGCCTACATTATAAAGAACAATATTTCCGTCATTTCAAGCAGTAAGAGGAACAGTGAGTGTTGATTAGAAGATGCACTGATGAACCATTTTCTTGCTCTTAAATATTTTTAAATGATGAAAAGCATAAAAAAAAAGATGACTTCTCATTCTCAATAATAAGGTTTTATTGCTTTTCTTGAAGAAATCTCAATAATTTTTCAAAATGTAAAGCAGTAATGTTGGGGAAGAATCCACCACATTAGTCTATCCACATCTGAAGAGTTTTAAGGGTTGTCTCCATCCTTCAGACTGAATTAGTGTTAGCCCTCAGTAGATTGACAGTAACCATACCTGATACTCTTTAGTCACCAGTGATAGGACCCGGGAATGGTGTCAAGCTGAGGCAGGGGAGTTTCAGGCTAGACATCAGGAAGAGCTTCTTCACTGAGAGGGTTGTCACACACTGGAACAGGCTCCCCAGGGAAGTAGTCACTGCACCAAGCCTGTCGGAGTTTAAGAAATGTTTGGACTGTGCACTTAGTCACATGGTCTGAATTTTTGGGTAGACCTGTGTGGTGCCAGGAGTTGGACCTTATGGGTACCTTCCAACTCGGGATATTCTATGATTCTATGATTCTGATTGTCATGATCATGTCACTAACTTCAGAAGTCCCAACTGTTTTGACTGAAGTAGGGATTAACACAGTGTTATCCTAAACAGCTGATGAGAATGCTATCATTTATTGAGATAATTCAATTCTCTTGTGGTTGTTTGGAGAATGTGTTAAACTAAGCAAATAAGGCACTATATTTGAAACTTTGCAATATGTCAACACCTGGGTACAAACAGTGTTTAAATGCCTCCAGGAGCTCATTTGTGTTGAACGAAGTTAGACATAAGAGATGAGGTTCTCCTTCACTATCATGCAGTATTGTTGCTTAGATACAAAGAGTGCATTTTAATTTGTATTATGCAGAAGAGCTGCAGCACTACCTTTAGCTTTGCTCCTACACTCATGCAGCTCTGCAATTGCCCAGCATGGCACAATCTGTCCCTTAACGTGACAAAACAAACAAGCAAGCAAGCAAGCAAACAAACATTAAAAAAACAAAAGCAACAACAATAAAAACAAACAAACAAACAAAAACCACCAGGCAAAAGGTCTAAACACCCTGGGGTTTGGTATATAGTAATGTAATAAAGTTGAAATTACTTCTCCAAAAACAAAAGATAACTTTAACAAAAGAGACAATGCATTCTGTCATGCTGTTAAAGAAATATACTCAAAGGCAAATGAATATTTCAAGACCTTATTTTCCTGATTTCAAGTGGGTCATGGTTTCATTATTTTGTTTCAAAGACACATACAAAAACAGACTTATACGTTGGAACAGTAACATCAAAAGCTACATCCACACAAGCAAATAGCTTTGGCTAAGACCTATTTTTCAGTGTTAAGGCAAATTTTCCACTTCAAAATAAGGTGGCTTTATCTTGTCCTGACTTGTGGATGTCCCAAACTATGCCTGGTGCTCATCTAGAATAATAGTAGCTTAGTTATCACACACCAAGACTATGTCGATGACTGTGCTAAAAATAAGCCTTTTCAGTGACCACAGTACTATGTCTGTAAAGTTTACTAGTAAATGAATGATGGTAGCTTTCAAGGACTGTGATTAGGAGTACAGAAAGAACATACCATCAAAAGTTAAAAACTATCGTGCAGTTCAGAACTGGTATGTAATGCTACAACACACATGGTTTCTTGTATGAAAGCAAATGTAGTAATTGTCAGCATTCATTGAACATACAAAGAGATATACTATAAACACCTGGAAATTAAGAATCTCTAAAAGTCATTTCTTTAGCACAATGGTAATTTTGAGGTGAAAAAGGAAGTTTTAAGAGATTTTAAAAAGTAGAAAATGTCAGAATCATACTCTACAACTCATATAATAATAATAGTAATATCTCCCTACTACATTTTATTGCACATAATTTCAGTCAATCATCTGGAGTTGATTCAGGATTAAAATGTTCCAGAAAAACTACCCGTTAAACACAAAATATAATGTCTTATCATTTGCACATTCATGCAGTGCCAAGGAGTCACCATTACAGTCAAAATCTGCATGATGATTTTGATGTAAACACACAACCAAAAATAAATAAATAAAAGTCTTTGGATTCCCAGCTTCAATTTAAGATTTTCATTGAGATTTCAAAATCTGTTTCATTATATATCTATACAGCTAGCAACAAGACAGCTGTTTAACACTATTATTTTAACATTTTAAAATCTATCTCCCCAACTTTTGTTTTTTTACCTATACTTTATTTCGTGTGTGTGTGTGTAAGATTTTTAAAAAACTTTGAAAAAGGTCCTTACTATAGTAAAGTTATTTCCATCCTTTCCATACAAACTGCTACATTTTAGTCATTTAAATTCAACTTTTGAGTGAATACTTTCTTGCCTTGAAATGACTGTTTCTCACTTTTTTTCTGCACCAGTGTAATCAAACAAATATAACGTATATCTATCAAGTCCACCCTGTCAGCAGGTATTTATTTCCTCTGAAATGCTCTTTTTGCAAATTGCAATTTAATAATTTTGACATTTCTTTGAAGTTTAGGAAAAAATATGCTTTAATGAGACCTTCTGGGTAATTTTATTTTCTTATGTCTGCAAAGATTCACAATTGCATCTCTCAAATTGAGCTTGCACCAGTATTGACAATAAACAAATCCATGAAATATTATTTTATTTGTTTGGGGGTTACTAGTTGTTACACTGTAAATTAAGGAGTCTTTAAAACAGTGTATATTTGATATATGCCAGAATGGCAAAAGTTGGAAGAACTGAAGTAGAACTACATAATTCTAAAAGAGAAAGCATTGCTCTTGAGATTACTGACAGAACCAACTACTTCTGATCCAAGTAAAATGGTATCTTTTTCATAGACCATGATGCATTTCCTCATTGAAAAAAAAGAATGTATGTTCACTATTCTACTAGTGACAAGTAATTACTTGCATTATAAAAGGTGAAAGAAGTATCTTGGTATCATGAAAGTAACTGCAATATAACAACATTCATTTGTTAGGAGTGGCTGAAGAATATTCTGAGATTTATTATTATTAATAATTATTGAAACAGTTGCAATCAGTAGGACAAACTCAAACCCAACTTCAGAAGGTAAAATATCCAGGTTCATATTCCTACCACCTGGATTATTACAACAGTAAATACTAATTAAACTGCAAGTCTAATAAAGACTTGTTCTTAGAGCTATATTGTGCTGTAATCTGAAGAAAATAACATAAAGCAAATATATCATCCTTTCCAAAGACAGATATATTTGTGTATCAATGAAACGTGTGTCATTTCTGCCCTTACGCAAGCAATACTCTCACTGACATCTAGTTTGACTCCATCATCTGAATTATGTTATTCACTATTCTGCCCCAGTGATTCTCTAGATATGGACTTTGTTAAGTCCAAGAAAAAAGCACAAAGATAAGTAAGTCAAAACACTTATTAAACATATCCCATTCTTGCAATTAATGACAGGAAAGAAATAATACATGTAAGAGTCTATTAAGACAGAGGCTATAACTGCAATGAAGTGAATTTATTTGTAGCATGTTGCACTCTATTTCAATATAAGCAATCATGTACATTACCACTTGTAGATAGATGGTCAGTACTCAAGACTGCAAGTTCAAGGAGTGACTCACAACGAGGCTCTTCTCTTAGGATTGATTTTCAAACTGGAGAAGAACAGCTTGGATCTGTAGAGTAGTAGAAAATAAGAATGTGAAAGAAGATGGATCTATCATTGTATTTCATATGTATGTCATAAAATACCCTTCTCCTCTTCCTTTAAGAGGTAGATTGCTCTGCTGCTTCTCTATACCAAAATGCATTTCATCTATCACAATAACCAACTGAAAGGCTAAAAGGCTATATACTTGGTCATCAGTGTGCACTGAACTTCAGCGTGCACTGAACTACAAATACTGTTATAATTCTTCTATGTCTAAAATCCTATACATTTCTGGTATGTAAAAGAAGTGAAAGGAAGAGAGAGAACAAGCCATTTCTTTTCTAACAAAGAATTACAGACACTCTTACAAAACTAGATATCAAACGAGTCAGGTTCTAGAGGAAGAAGTACTTCTCTCTTTCCTGTCCTATTACACTGAACTCAAACCATCATCTCTTGGTCAGAGATGCAAGACACCTGACAAATTCTGAAAACTAATTTTCTATTACACAATAAAACCCTTAAACTGTTTAAACTCTTTAAGCAGCCAAGGTTTTCAAATTGTAATTGCCATCCAAATGGAGATCTGATATTGGTCCCTTCTTGTTAATTGCAAATGTGTTACAGATGTGGAGAATTCTGTTAAGGTTGTGCTGCGCTTGATGAAGATATGCTCTGTTTGATTTAGAGTTCCTCTGCTCAAGACAAGGACTTCTGGATGAAAGATGATTTCAATCAAAATAATCAGTCTGTATTCAGATCATTAGTTATGTTTTTATGACATTTATAAAGAAGTCAAAAAACATGCTAATTTTCTAAAATAAAAATGAATAATATTTGCTAATTTGCTGTGGCTTAATTAGTTCCATTACCATACTGAATCTATCCATATCAAGCTGATATATGTCCAGACAGAAGTATTCCTTTTCTTATAAAAACGAGTTTGTTTCCAGTTTCTATGACCCTTTCTTAGTGATTTATAATAAAGTATTGATGAACAGTCATCTAAACCAATGTTGCACTTCAGTGCAAGTAATAACAAGAGCTATTAATTTTGTAGCAGACACTTTGACAAGTAAAATGGCAAGGAAGAAAAAAAAAAAGGCAGAAGCAGTGAAGAACAAGTATAAACATCCCATCTGTAGGATTCTACACAGCAAATATTCTGCTAAAAACAGTCCTAGTCAAAATGGTATCAACTAGAAAAGGTCATTAAAAAAAATGTCCTAAATTTGTGCTACAGACATCTTGAATATATTCTCATCCTTCAAACTCTTCCCTATATCTAACATTCAAATAAAATTGTGTAGAACTTTTCAGCTGAACTTAGTTATTATGTGAATGCTCATATTAATATTGATCCAATTATAGAAATGTGAACATACAGGTATCCTTGTACTCATCAATCAAGAAAAGATTATTTCCAAAGTTAAAATCAAATCCACAAGATCTGCAAATATGTTAGACTGATTCCTACATACAATATTATATCATATGATTATGCAAACTAAAACATCTATTATCCTGAGAAATTATGCAAAAAGGATGACAAATAGATGTCTGTTGCTCATCCTTTCTTGCAATAATTTCTAATATTCATTAATGCCATAGATCTCTAGCTGAAAGCCATTGAAGAGGACAACATAACAAACAAACAAAAAAACACAAACAACAACAAAAAAAAAACAAACAAAAAAACCAGAAGTTACATAGTCTTTAAATTATCTAGAAACATCTGAAAAGCAGTTGCTGACACGCTGAGCAGCCACGAGATCTTCTTCTTCCACCACATTTTTGACAGGTGAACACTGCATGTGTGTATAATAATGAAATATACTTAGAAACTGAATACTGCTACCAAACCATGTAACGAGTGCAAGAAAACTGAACTCCCCTTAGAGGGTACATTTCATCAACCAACTTTCTTAGGAGAAATGGCACTAATGGAAACACAGGAACAGAAGTGCTACCTATAAAAATAACTAACATCCATGGAATATCATATTCTACAGTCATAGAAAGACTTGGGTTGTAAGGGACCTTAAAGATCATCTAGTTCCAAACCCCCTTCCCCTTCCCACGGCAATATTATATTGCCATCTTCTATGTTCTCTCAAAAAATATAATTTTAATTCATTTTATGTCATTAAGAGACACAAAATGTATGAAAAGTTGGATGTCATTCTATAATACTGTCTTCAACAAGTATAGATAGAGAAAGCAAAGTTAACACATTGTTAACAACATGAAGTTAGTGCACACATTTCCTTATACTCCACCTGTCTCATCACTATGTGATACATAAAGTTAAATGAAAACTCTGGATACATCAACATCCCACCAGTCACCATTCTCAAGCTACACAAGCAGATTTTTAAAGTACTGTTAGCTATTTAGTTACTAAATATGGTCTAGGATAAATGTTGCATATGAATCCAGTCTTGAGCAGTTTATTTGCAGCACACGCTATCAGCAATGAATGAATTTTTCTCGTCTGAAAACCAATTTCTAATGCAATAGGAATTGGATATTAGATTGCAGAAGTGACTGAATTCTGCTATAGAGGAAGAACCTACTCAATATTTTTTTCCTGAATCTTACTACTGAAACTTAAGATTTAGCTAGTTTTCCTCTTTTAAAATATCTCTGTATTATATTTATTATATTTAATAGATTTTTTTTTTGGTATAAAAGCAATTAATTTTTTTGCTGTTATTTTGTTGACTTTTTTTTTCCCTTAATATCACAGTTCAATAATTTAGAATCAAGCTCCTAGAGATCTTTGGAGTCTTTATTCCCTATATAATATGTGCTTGACTTGGATATGCTAGTTCAATTACATTGAGGTTTGGTTATAGAATATCAAGAATAAAAATGCTATGGCCCTTCAAGATAGTTTTAATCTTTAGGTTAAAAAGATAAATGGGCAAAAAAAAGACAACAGAAGACAAATAATAATAATAATAATAACAATTATAACAATAAAACCCTTCTAATTCAGGTAAAAAAAAAAAAAGTCATCAGCCAAGACTGCTGACAAGAATACCTCATTCAAAAACTTTTTTTAATTCTAGGTTTAACACAGAATTTCTATACATAAATGTCCCTATCTGAACTCCTGTCAACTAATAAAATTATTGTCTGAATCAAGCTTTTCCAAGGTACTACAACTTTCCTCAGTTTCCTTAGTGTTTCCACATTTTTTCTAGTCTGATTAAATCTTTGATCTGTGGTTCAGCAATATTTTTTGCTGTCATCATTTGTGATATTCTCTTTATTTTTTTTAGGAAAACATTTTGATCAGGAGAGATTTCAATTGAGCCTTAATAATAAATAAATACAATTTAGATGTGCAATATTAATAAATGTTAGTAATACTAAAAGATAACAGTGCATATAACTACTCATAATAATGACTACTCATAATACATATGTAGCCATAGATTACATAGAATACAATAATTAAAGGATTGATTTGTAGCTTGAGAGACTGAATGACGAAATAGGTTTGTAATATTGTACTTGAATGGTGGCCAATAAATAAATAAATAAAGCACCACTTTTTCATTTTTCATATAGTTTAAGACTTATGTAAGGATGTAAATTGCTCCAAACTCTATGCCACTCCTTTGGTGAATCAAGTTTGAATCTATAATCCAAAAACATCCCTTGATAAAGAAAGACACTAAAGAAATTTGCACTTCTAAAGGTCTGTTGTTATGCTTTCTCACAGTTCTGAAATGCAAATTAGGAACACTTTACAGTTTTTATAATGCTTACTAAATTTAAACAAATCCGGGGACTGATTGAACCTGGACTTGCAAAAAGCACCTTTATTACTGTTCTGCATAATTAGCATATAACCACGATGCACTATATGATCATATTTATTACAGGAGTGCCTTCAGAAAAGACTGAAGTCCTGTTATGCAAACATGGGGTAGTAGATCAGACTTTCTGCACAGAGTTTAGCACAAGGTGAAGGATGAGACACTACATATAAATATTTGGTGTTAGAACACCAAATATCATATTAGTTCATGTTTATTCATATTCTGAAGGTGCTTCAAAGACAATAAAATATTGAGGGACAACAAACATGAAAATGGACTGGGGCAGCATATACAGGATGAAATGTGAAGTAAGGAGAGGAGAGAAGAGAAAAAGTAACGTAAGAAAGATACAAGTAGTAATGAAATTGAGGTGGAAGGAAAATAAATAAATAAAAATAAATAAATAAACCAGGGTAGCACACGTCAGCTCCTACACATGGCTAAACAACTGCCTGTAAAAGTTCACATAGGCCGTATTGGGAACAACATACCAGTAGCAATGACTTAGGCCAGGAAGGTTCAACAAGACTCTTATCATCAATGAAAGATGATTGCTAAGATATTTTCAGATAAATGTGTCACATTGCAGTTATAGCATCTACTCATTCTTCAGCTGACAA
The DNA here is from genome assembly GCF_040182565.1 of Anser cygnoides. Lineage (NCBI taxonomy): Eukaryota > Metazoa > Chordata > Aves > Anseriformes > Anatidae > Anser > Anser cygnoides. The sequence continues at coordinate 104,818,080 of NC_089874.1, read as the reverse complement.
GAAAAACATAATGTATAAGACAAAAACATTTTCCCATTGCCATCTATTGGAAGTGATAACTTCATCTGTAATCACGTTCTTTATAGAAATCTACTGTTAGAAATAAAGATTTTTGTGTGTTGCATTAAACAGTATTCAGTTATCCAAAAAGTGAAGTTCAACTGTGAAATCATCAGTGGTCAAAACAGGCCTGCTGATTGCACTGTGCTATGGAAACACAGAGTTTTTAATAATTAAATTTTTAATAAGTATTCCAGAACTTTTCAAAGGAAAAATAATAAATTTATTCTGGGAGTTTGACGATCTTATGTTTATTCCTGGATACTGTGTTACCACAATTTGATAAGTAGCACATTTTATGTAGAAAAGTGTATGAATGATCCTTCAAAATAAAGTGAATATTAAAAAACAGATGAGTTCCTGATGAATATCTAGAACAAGACATCTGGAAACTATCTTAGAAAAAAACTACTCAAGTCAATAAAATGTAGTAGTAGTAGTAGTAGTAGTAGTAGTAGTAGTAGTAGTAGTAGTAGTAGTAGTAGTAGTAATTATTATTATTATTATGTTATACTTTCATAAGTTACAGAAAATAACTATCCTGAATAAAGCTAAGAAAATCTGGACATCAATCTTACATTGGGAGAACCAAAAGTACTAGAGAAGATAGACTTCACAAATAAAGCACAGAATGAACAACGACAACAAAATCCTACTGTTTGGGAAAAGACTCAAAAATTAATATAAATATATATGTGTGTGTGTGTGTGTGTGTGTGTGTGTGTGTGTGATTTTTGAGAATGCCAGCACAATGTATAAAGAATGAGTTAAGAGGATAACAACAGCTATCATTAGTTAAGATTAATGGCAAGAAGTTACTCTGTACAGAATAAGTCTTCATAGCAACAGTGCAGAATTAAAATAGTTATACTGAAAAGTATATATATTTTCATTAGTCTAGAGAAAGTCCAGTGGGTTAACACAGTGATAAAAACAGTGATATACACATGAGGGAGGAAAATGTGAACGAGAAAAGGAGGTAAATAAGCCAAGTTTAGAGACTTTTGTATATGGAATATGTAAGCTAATTGCATAAGTATCAAATACATATTTTATTCCCTTTGCATTTATAAAAATCACAGGTAAATTTTATTTTATTCCTCCACAAACTATATTATCCTAAATATGGAGTCACACCTCCTTGGAATTATTTTAATATATTCAGAAGTTCTGTAATACCTATTTATGAAAATGTTACTATTTGACATTGTTAGTAAGATTACATTCCAGAAAGGATGTATTGTCTTTTAAAATTTTAAACTGATAAAATAAGAAAATGAGATTGCTCAACTTTCAAATCAATGCTTTTTCCTGTATTAATCAGCAGAATTAAATACAAATTAACTACATAATTGAATTTAGATATTTACGTATCTATTCCAGTAGTCCAGTATTTCAGGATCTAATCATTTTGAATTTTTTTTTTTGTCTCCATTTGAAGCATTACTAGCTACATAGAAATATTCTACACATTTGTAAAGACAGATCAATAAACGTGAGAACTTTAAAGAAGCAAATTGCAGCAGTATAATATGACACAAATCTTTTGTTGGTGTACTTTTTATTGACTTGGTACCTGTAACTGTACTTATGACTTGTATCAAAAACCTAAATTCATAACTAGGGTATCTTCACTATAAAATAATTTGGTTTGAAGTATGGTTATTTGCAGATAAAGTATTAACTACATAAAAAGGACTGCTTTTCTGCCTTACTAGAAGCTTCCAAGAAGGTGAAGAAAACATTTTCAATCTTCATTTTTCATACTCTGATAAACCAAAATAAAAGTCTGTTCCTTGTCTCCACCAGTTTATTACAGTTGTCCAGATGTAGTGACAAAAGAAGAAATAATGGAGGAACTGTCATGAGTTCACATGTCCATCCTACTTTCTTGTAGAAGATCTATAGGATAAATCAATAAGCACAATGAGGCAATTAGAGAATTGTACCATTTCATTTGCATATCATTTAGTTTAAACATCAATTGCTTCAATTAATGTAGCTACAAAATGAAGCTACAAAAATGTGGGGTTGTCCTTGGGTTTCATTTTTAAGCACTTTAAAAAAGTGATTTTAAAATAGATTTTAAGAGATTTTAGGCACTTAATAAATAATAATAATAAAAAATAGAAACTGGTTTGCAGGAAGCTACTGTAAAATAAATTTCAATTGATCCCTAGTCTCACTAGCCAACTATGTCTCAGTTTTTTATTTTTCCATTGGGTAATTCCTATATGTATTTATAACAGCACATTTATCCTTATAATCAGTCTAATCCAGTGCTCAGCTATTCAACATTTTTATTAGACAGTATATTTTCTGCCCTTTTTCACCTGAGTCAACAATTTAGGCATAGTGTTTGCTGGTCATCCAGAAAATGTATCATCCATGAAAATACCAACAATAAATAAAATATATAAATAAATTAAAAAAAAAAATCAGGTCACACACCTGCAGAATCACAGGTAGTTGTATACTTCCAGTCTTCATTTTGATATCAAATCAGTCATTATTTCTCTCCTGGAGTGGTTTTCCAGAGCTGTGGATTTACTCTGTGTAACACTTTTTTTTCCAGTCTATATTTCCCCTAACTGGTTCATGAGAAAATCATGACAGATTATCAGGCAGCTAAGTCAAAACGTTCTGTATCTTCTAGCAGTATATAGTCCATAAGTCCTTCTCCTTTTCATGGAAGAAAATTAGATTTGTTTTTCACTGCCTGGTTTCCTCCTCTATCATTTCTATCACATAAGTGCACACACACATTGGCACACAGTATTTTATTGCCATTCCTCTCACTGGACTTGCTATGACAGAGTTGGGTCTTTTTTTTTTTTTTTTTTTTTTTAATAACAAGGTCTAGGTTTAGATCTGTTACAAATTCACAATACCAATTATTATTATTGTACATTCCTACTGGATTTTCAGGCAATATATTGCTGTTGAGTCATAACAGATAGACCTCTATAAATGAATAAATAAATAAATAAAACAAACGTGCACTACATCAAGAAGTGATACCTAAAGTGATCAGAAATTTAAAATTGAAAGCTTAGTGCTGGGAACTAAATGATTGTTTGAGTGCTTTGATAGTACTTACTGTAAAGGAGAAAAAAACATATTCTGCCACATTCTCTGACAATTCTTTATGAAATGGCATTAACACTTTTCTTGTATTTATTGCAACAATTCATTGAGAGACAATCTGTTAATCAGCACACTATACAGACAATCAAGTAAATGTTTATTCATCTATTGCAACTACTGCTCTCTCCCTTTCTTCATAATCTTCCTTTACAAAATACTTTTTCAGTTGGTCACAGCTGTTGTGGATTCAGTAAATACTGACATTGCTTCCAAACATTTTAAAAATTATAAAAATATTATTTTGGGGAGGAAAAAAAAAAGTGATGAAAAGAACTCATTTAAGGAAGTTGGAATTTCAGAATATTCTTATTCAATTGCGTGAACAAAAGTGGATAAGATGCTTCTTCCTAGCTATTTGTACCTCCAAAGGGTTGACCTGTGCTTGTTCAGAGAGAAAGAGTGACGATGCACAGAATACAGTAAATAAAAAGAGGTCACAGTTCTCTTACTGATGCTCAGAAGTGGATTTAAACTTCTTGGAGAACTGTCAAAGAGATCAGTTTATGGAAGTCTCTCTTCTCCTTGACCCATAAAATCAGAGTACTTCAATCTTGCTATTTAAATATCATAAGGTTTCAAAGAGCCAAAGTTTTCCAACCTGTTTTACATTTATTTATATTTATTTAAAGTATGAATAAAAAGTGCTAATGTTTTGTGTTATTTGTGCCACAAATAACTCTATTCACTTTTCCCTCTTTTAGGTCTTGCAAGATCAGATTCAGTTGGTAAGAAGAAGATTTTTCCATTCCTCTAACCATAAATGCTCATAAATTTTCTCAGGACTCTATAGTGGCAAAGTCCTGTTTAACTATTATGATTCAATCGCTCAAATTTGCACATTGACTAAGCAAACCCTAGGTCAATATCTACTGTGAGGTCCAATATATCTTGATACTGATTGAAACATTGGAATCAATGCAATTATAATTGAACAGAACTTACTACTGAAGACTTGGAAGGCTTGCAAAGTAGTTCAAAGAGGTATCATTGAAATTTCTGTATCTAGAAATATGCTGCCAATGATTATTGACTGATATCCCAGACTATAGAGGATTTATTATTTATTTATTTATTTATTTATTTTTGAATTTTGAATGCCTGTCTTACACTGACTAGGCATTTTAGAAAATGGTCTAGGGCAAGAGTAAACAGTTTATTGTAGCAAAGAGTTGCTCGGGATAACATTAAAGTGCTTTTCTCACAGGATTCAATATAAACAAAAGCCTCTTTCACAAATCTGATTCGTGCTAGATACTAACACTCCACCAATAGGTCTTCTGTGACATAGTACAGGTTCTAGTTATCCCATACAAATGCTGTTAACTTAAGGCATTTCAGGATGATTGATTATTATGCTGTGGAAGTGTGACTGAAGAATTACAGTAATTGTCATGGCTGTGTGCTAACTTTGAAAGCAATGGTACTAGCATGTTATTAAGAGAACTTTGAGGCAAGCTGTTTTTTTAAATGCATTAGTATTCTTGGCATTTTTTTTTCATAGTCAACGAATCGTTGAAAAAAAAGACCTTAGTTTTCTCTTGTTCTCAACAACCAAACACATTTTCATACACTTTTCTTTTTTTTTTTTTTTTTGTTTGAATAAAAACAATAACACAGATATATGCATATAATCTCAGGTCCACCTACATTCCCATCCATGCAAGAATTTTATTAAAATGCTGTCAAAATAAATGAAATCAAGGATGAAGACACATTCTTAGCTAATATAAATCATCTAGTTCTGCCAATTTCAGAAGAGCCATCTGACCTACTGGGTTGTGAATATGACATAACTGTTTACTGTTTGATGTATGGCGTTATTTCTCCTTTAGGGATAACTTTAAATAAAGGCTAGATATCCATGGCACTTATCAACTCTAAGTTTCTTGCAACCCACCCTAAAGCATAAAGAATCCACAAAATAGACACATGGTACTATCCCACCCATTGTAGAACAGGCAATAAATTCTATTCCGCTCATACTGTCACGGTTTTGACAAGAAAATTTTCTTCATGTTTGTCTTTCTAAGAAAATTTACGTGGAAAAGCCTTGCTTTCCTGGGGAGTGGCTGAACACCTGCCTGCCCTGGAAAGTTGTGAATGAATTCCTTGTTTTGCTTTGCTTGATTGTACAGCTTTTGCTTTACCTGGTAACCTGGCTTCATCTCAACCTATGAGTTCTTGCACCTTTACCTTCCTGAATCTCTCCCCCCATCCCACCAGGGAAGAGTGAGAAAGTGGCTGTGTGGCGCTTGGCTGCCTGCTGGGGTTGAACCACAACACATAATGAAGACATAGCATTATTTCCAAGAAGAATAATTGCTGCTGTATAGAATGTGTTGACAAATACATACACATAGTCTTTCAGCAGAGCTTCAAAACAAATAATAGTTCTGAACAGGGATTTTATTATTTTTTTTTTTTTTTTACTTTTTTGTCTTCTTGAAAAGGAAATAACATTACAGATTTACAAAATTGTAATAAATCTTCTAAAGCAAAGCATAACAGAATACAAGCTATACATGATTTCAGCATGTCTTCTGAGGAAGAATATATATTTCATATTCTATCTAGCAGAACTAAACACATTCTCACATTGGGTTATGCAGATGCAGTATGGAGGTGAAGCCAAGAAGGAAATCATCATTTTAATGCCTACCTGTCTTCTTCAAAGCAATATAATGAAATTTCATATTAAAATAGACATACAGAAGTATGTCCTTCATACAGAAGTCACTTGTACATAACTATACTAATCTGAAAGAATTTAAGGTGGTTAAGAAGGGTGTAAACAGAACTTGAAGGAAAGAACCTGAAGGAAAAAGCATTCAGTTTAGATAGCATATGAGATAACTAGACCTCTAGAAAGCAAAAGAAAGGTGAAGGCTGAAAAGTTTGAAAGCCATTCAAATTTAGTTTAAAATGGATTGTTGAGCTTTTTAAATTTTATCTTTACATATCATCTTTTAACTTACAAGAATCCCTCTGTGAACTTTTTCTATCTGCATGAGTACATTTTGTGCTCTTAGAAGTCTTTCATAATTCACAAACAAAGGTTTCAAAATCCTGGTTTCAAGATATTTTTTTATTTTATTTTATTTTTTTTAATTCATATTACGATTATAAAATGTGATGAAGAATCGTATACAGGGAAAAGTGCTGAAGGGCAATTACATCACCAAATATTATATTATAAATTCAATCACCGCATAAAGTTGTGTTATTAGCCTAGATTCAAAAATGCATGGGACAACATTTATGTAAGTTCCAAATACAGTCAAAATAATATTAGTAATTAAATTATAAGCTTTACCCAGATATTCATTATGTCCTCTAATGACATCATTGCTGATAAGTAATCATATCTACAATATCTTGTCTAAGTTGTGATTTTATATTCCACATTACTAATGCAAAATATTATACCACTATCTATATACTAAGCATACTGGTTTAGACAGTAGTTTCATATATATTCTCTACCAACATAAACCATCTCTGTAGAAAGAGAAAGAATTATAAAATATTTTCTCACTTCTTTTAATGGTGGCATCTTATAGTGAGTATATCATCTGTTACAATGATCATGCCAGTACAATTCAAATCTTTTGGTGTCAAATCCATCAATTCAAACTGAATAATTAACTTTGCTCCCGCAGATGTTTAGGGTGCCTAATTAACTTGATACAACATTCATCCGGTTAACAACCAAGAAGAGTAATTTGCTCACGTTTTCATTCCCTAAACATTAATGTGACACTTGGAAAAAAAAAATGCAAAAACAGCTTCTTGAAGCTGTTAGGAAGAGTATTTTCCCTAAACACTACATTTCTTTCTCAATAAAACATTATTAAAATTATGCAATGCTTCTGTCATATTATTATTGACTGAAATTATTCAAATTTTACTCAACAATGTGTTTTATTCCAGATATCCAAAGCTACAGTATCATCTGACTCACTAAAAATTCAGACTGCCTCACATGTTGTGTCCAGACAGGATGTCTCTTAAGATTATTACCTGGAAGGCTAGATAGATTAAAAACATTTTTTTGCTTTTTTGTTTTCTTCAGTCTAGAAAAAACATTTTCTTGTTTATGTTTGGAGATATTAGAATCTTTTTTCAAACTGCTCTCAACTGCTTCTGTAGTTTATAGGCAAAGATATTGACAATAACTTTCACAGAATCACAGGATCGTCTAGGTTGGAAGAGACCTCCAAGATCACCTAGTCCAACCTCTGACCTAACACTAACAAGTCCTCCACTAAACCATATCACTAAGCTCAACATCTAAACATCTTTTAAAGACCTCCAGGGATGGTGACTCAACCACTTCCCTGGGCAGCTTTGTTTCATGGTTTCCATCTACTCCCATAAGTCAAAGCATCTTTCCAGAAATGACTAGGGACTTCTCAGTACATGCAGATTTATCCCCTTTAAACAACAAGACTATGAAGTCATTAACTGGGTTGTAAGATCCCAGGGGAAATAAATAAAATAAAATAAAATAAAATAAAATAAAATAAAATAAAATAAAATAAAATAAAATAAAATAAAATAAAATAAAATAAATAAAATAAAATAAAATAAAGTGAAGTAAAATAAATAAAAATTAAATTAAATAAAATCCAAGGGTATTAACAAAGATTGGCATTTATAGTTTATAATCTTTAGACTACTTTTCCCCTTCCAAAACTACTGACTTATTGATGCTATGCCATAAAAATCAATTTAACTACAGAAAACTAACATTTAACCACTTACTAAGTTCAGTCTTGTCTTTCATCATTAAAAACTACTTAATTTCATAAACCTAAGCAAGAAGCTTCTCTGGAAAAAAAAAAAAATAATAATAGTAAGTCCACACATTTGCCCTGAGAAGGATTTTAAAAGGTATTTCATATCTTTTTTGGATTTAGTGTGGTAATTTTCACTACAAGAAACTGCTTGATTTCCCATTAGGCTCCTAAGAAAACTGTGAAAATATACTTCTAGTGATTTTTTATTTTTTTCTTGTATCAAAGATACATTATTTTTTTCATATGTCAAAGGCAATGCTGAAATTAATTTGGGCAAAAAGTTCCTATTCCATTCCATGACCATAGTTAAATCAGTATAGCAAAGAGTACTGTTTTATTTGACGTAAACAAATAAACCAGGTGTACGCAGGGTGCAATATCCTGGCATCTGGCTGCCATCCAGCACTTTTGGCTGAGTTATTCCAAAACATCTTAGACCTGTCAGGGTTGCTGCACACATGTGCTGGTCTGCACAAAACCTGAAGCATTTACTGAGGTCACACCTGAAGAGCAGGTGCATATAAGAAAAAAAAAATCTTCAGGCTAATTTTGGAACAGCTTCAATAGATGCTACAGACCACTTGCTGTGTCTAATTACCCTAGGCAGGAATTAGATGGCAGCTAAGTAAATTGTGCAGTGTCCTTTTTTCTACCTTCTTCATCAGTTTTCTGGAGATCCACAAAGGCAACTGAGTATTACACTGCAGCACATGCAAAGACAACATCCTGACTGAGCGTAAATGTTCCTTGCCATAAAAGAAAACAATCATAAAAACACTTTGTTTCAGCATACTGTAACATGACATTATCAGGTATTTCATGTAATTTTACTTCATTCAATTTAATAGTTCAATACCCTCCATTCCACCCTTCATCACAACCCTTCTGATTTCAGAACACGAAAAAAGTATCAGGGCTCTATTTTTCTGGTCAGGTTGGCTTCTCTTAAGTCATTCCTGATGGTGTCCACTTCTGTAACAATTTAAATGATTCCACAACATTTTCAGCACAAGTAATAAATAAATAAATAAAAGTACTAATTTAGTCTGTCAGCATCTATCAGTTCTGTTCCATGAGACCATAATGTACAGACTTGTCTGCGGGTTTCAGGGCAACCTAATGAAAAAAAAAAAAATGCGTATGAGCCATTTGTAAAACCTGACAGTCTCCACAGACTCCAAGTCCAGTGGATGAGAGCTGTGCATTGCAATTCAAATCCTTGCTCTAAATCTCAGAGAAAAAAAATGGACCCTCTTTCCCACACACATGCCATGGACCTTCCCTTCCCTTCCCTTCCCTTCCCTTCCCTTCCCTTCCCTTCCCTTCCCTTCCCTTCCCTTCCCTTCCCTTCCCTTCCCTTCCCTTCCCTTCCCTTCCCTTCCCTTCCCTTCCCTTCCCTTCCCTGCCCTGCCCTGCCCTGCCCTGCCCTGCCCTGCCCTGCCCTGCCCTTAATGCATTAAAAACTGAGCTGAATCATAGAGAATACCAAGCTGAGAATGCTCAATTGTGTAAACTGAATCTGACATACAAATTGGAAACAGCTTTTGAAAAACATCAAAACAAGTCCATTCAACATAATGGATTTCCAGAATGACTCACCCATCCACCACAGGTCAAACTGAACCAACCAAAACAAAACAAAAATTTAAATCCATAGAAGCCTGACTTTTCCAGTTATTTTAATATTGTTTAGATAAGATTTTGTCTGAGAATGGCAGAATCTAATATTAACATTGAATACTTTCATAAGCACAGAGAGATTCATTGTGGCTTCATAATTCTCACCTTCACACAAAATTTGTACCCAATATAAAATTTTCCAAACTATTCAAAGGGTTTGAAGAACACAATCCATTTTTGTTGCTGTAAATTTGCTTCCAAATATATATATATATATATATATATATATATATTTGGTTTCGGTCTTTATCATGATCTAAAATTTTAAAAACATTCTCTAACATCAAATGAAATGCAACTTTTTATAGAGATTGAATATTAAACTTCACTAAAAGTATTAGAAAAATACAACACAAAACTGATAATAATAATATTTTCAAATGAATAGAGCATTATTTCAAAGTAAATCTCTGTTGTCATTGCAAAACAAAAGTCAGAGGTCTTAAAGTAGCCTACAAGCAACTATTAAAGTGATTTAATGGAATTTGTCATCTTCAATTCAATTTATAAAATGAACAGCATTTTAGAAAATAAACCTTTTAGAGAAGCAACATTTTTTCAGCAATTTTGAACTGAAATTGTAATAAAGCCTAATTAACTTCAAAGGGATTATAATTAGAAACTCAAATTTCCAGTATGGTAATGACTTTGTATGTGCAAATGACTGAATTGAATCTTTACTTCCTATTGAAACCAGAAGTTCTAGAAATGGCAGTTACTGTTTTTACATAGTTCTGACTGGAAACTAACTTGGTGAAAACTTCATTTCTAGCCACTATGTTATGAGGTTAGAAATAAAATCAGGAAAATTCAAATACAAACTGAATAACTGTAACGACTAAGTGGAGAGTATTTTACACTCCAGTGGGATTAGGGCTAGGTTTAGGGCCAACACACAGAAAAACAAAATAAGAACAAAATTTTCTTCCAGAATCAATGATATAAAACACTTCTGTCATCATCCTGCAGTCCTTACACAGATTACTTTCCAGTTCTTATTTTAGCTAGTTACAATTTTGAAAAATCTCCAATAAATTGTTTAATTTCATATTTTTAATACTTTAATGAAAGAAGGCATTTTAACCACTTGAAAAGAAAAGAAAACAAAACAACAACAACAACAACAACAACAACAACAAAACACAGTTAGTTTCAGGAACAAAATCAGTGAAAAAGTTTGTTTCTTTTCAATGTTATTGCCTAAGGATTTACAGACATTTCAAGTTCAGTTTGGTATTGTAACCACCTGATGAAAATGTTATGAAACAATAAGGTATGCCAAACAAAATAGGGATAACTTTATAACTTAAAAAAAAAAAAAAAAAAAAGTTGTAAAATAAGTTTTCCCCTTCTTTAAGGAAATGTAAAGCAAAGGGTAAAGAAAAAAAAAAAGTCAAATGACAATTAAAAAAAACCATTTTATTTATTATTTACACAGATACAGAATGACTTGATGACTTTATAACATCTTTTGAGATTCAAATCTTTCTTAGCAAACTTTTCAAATATTTTCCTCTACTGCGTGTAACTCATGAAAACGTGCAGGATTGGACCTACTTGTTGGAACATTTATCCCAGATGTAAGCAGCTGTTTCAAATTATTTTTCACCTGAGATGGTTCAAGCCTCTCACAGCAGCTCCCTAACTATCAAGACTAATTTGAATAAGAGCCATGCTCCATTGCCCCTGTGGAAACTGAGCAACTGTGCAGAAAAGAGCACAAGATTCATTGACTCAGGGAAGGAGGAGGGGAGGAGAAGGATGATGGGTGTGAAGATGCTGCAGTCATGAATAAAGCTCCTAAGTTTTAACATGTAATATTTAAGCAGTGGGAAAAATATTATAAATCTCATGTAAAAATGTTCAAAAAAATGCACGGTTGAGTGACTCTCTCATATGGTCATCATCAACAATGCTTTCATTATTTTGGATTATTCTGATTAACAAAAGTAATTTCAATCTAATCAGACGAGTATTATTACTATTCAGATTTATTTTAATTAAACCCAAGAACATGGTCCCCACAGAGTGTGGATATCATTACATTCATATATCAATATTAACATGGCCCTTGCAGCTCCATTATAGTCCATTCCTGGCCAGTTATCCCTCTGCATTGTAAGAGTTTGCTGTATCACTTTTCTGAAAAATAAGACAAATTACACTGTTGTTGAAAAGACCACATGCAATGTAGTCTTTTGTATTGGATCAATAAACATCAATTAATAGGTACAAGCCAGGAAGATTTCACTCATTTGTCTTGTTAAGGGAAGTAAAAACCCACTATTCATCATCATAGCTATATGTTCGGCTAGCGCATAATATGTATCTGGACCTTGACTGTGGTAACTGAACTTCAATACAATCAACAAGACATATCGACAAAAGAGTGAACAGTGCTTCAGCCATCTATCATGATACTGCAGGTCCTGCTGAATCATAGATGGCAAAGAGCTAAGTGTCCTGAACACCCAATGTTATTAGAGGACAAAAGTGATATTTACTTTCATTGAAAGTGTCATTTTCTATTTAGAAACAGAAATGATCTCACGGGAGTTTGTGTTCCTTACAAACTACATGACAGAGGATTCTGGAATGTAGTTTGATATTTTCTTCCATATTACAAATGGTCATAAGAAGCAAAACAACATTTTTACAGTTAATTATGAACAAGACGCTGAACGGTATATGCTATCTCCTGTGTTCAGGTAAACATATGTAAAAAATGCAAAAAGTATAGCTGAATGTAAAATATATAGACTAGGTATTACTTGTTCTGTCTACCCAGCCTCTTAGAAAAAGACTAATCACCCACCATAAGAATGAACAAATATTGCATCCTATGATTCTGTTCTCCCTGATAATAACATCATTTACAGTGCATAAATCTGTGAAACTGTTTGGGAGCCACTACATTGTGCATAGATACATCCTAAGAGGCATGACTGAAAAAGTCAAGCAACTACACAAAACAAAACAACAAAACAAACAAACAAAAAGAACAACAACAACAAAACCACATTATTTTTGTAGAAGGCTGAATTCTACCTGGTAGCTCACCTGCATTTGCACTGTGGGAAGTTTTTATAACTCTTACAGAAGCAATATGCTTCATTCTTGTGGGGAAAATCATAACCCCTACAATGCACATGGCTGCAGTGCATCATAATTTTGTGACATCAAATATCTGGCTATACATTTTATAAAAATGTAGTTATTTTTTTCTTGATGCCAGAAACTAAGTGTTTCTAAAGATGGCTAGATGAGTAGGTTACGGAATATCTTTTGTCCCTAACTATCTGCATAGGCAGGAGTAGGATTTCATAAGCAAATACAAAGCAAAGGTCCCCAAGATACCAATAGAGACATGCACAACCTTCTGCATTACTGCAAAATAGCATGTGAATATATGACTTTAGATACTCATACCAATTTAATCATGTTAATAATACAGACCCCAAAACTAAGAAATTCAATAGTTAACATATTTAAGAATTTCCATAACAAAAAGCACAAGAACAAAGAGAGTACATCTTCCCCAAACTAAGGAAAACAGGAAATTTTGTTCCACAGCAGAGTTTCTGTTGGTTTTTTCAGTTCAGCAGTACTGAAACCTTCATGCCCTAAATGCAGACCAGAAAGTAGTCTCAGGAAATAGGTTACTGAATATAATATATATTTCAGAAAGCCAGCAATTATGACAATACAGCCAAGTCTTACCAGCATTAATAGTTGCTATCAAGAAATGTTTTTCTGAGAAGAAAAAGGTGTCCACATGGTTTCTCTAGCCCTGTGCATCCCCAAGAGTCTTCCAGTAATTCAAATAACTAAAGTTAAAGACCAGGAATAGAACTAGCACTCTTACATTATAATGATATTTAAGAAAGAGTGAATCCTGTCTCTTTAAGAGCTCCTATGGCTAGTGAATTTAAATGCTGGTGAACTGAGAGGTTTTGAAGTTATAAATTAAACAAAATAAATAAATAAATAAATAAAATAATCTTTTATATTTTCCTATTGTCTTAATGAAGAATCTCTGCAGCAAGTTTTTAAGTACTTTCTCAACTATGAAAGAGCACAATTTTATTTCTGCCATTTATTCATGTGTAAGTATTTGTTCTTTGCTTTTTTTTTTTCAGTAAAGACTCCCTAGTACTGTTTGTTTCCCATCAAAATTGATGTAATTGTCGTAGTAAAATCATGTGATATCATTGTAATATCAACTATTGAACATAAATTTTGAAATAATTTCCAGAATAAGATAACAATTTAAAATATATAACTGAAAAAAAAAAAAAAAAGACTAGTTCAAAGGCAGTAAATTAGGTCTTCATAATAACTTTAAGGAAAACAGGTCTAATTAACATTAAAGGCATTTTGTAAAGCTTCAAGCCTAGAAGTTTTTTCTGCCTTTTAGTGGGAAAAGAATCAAACAAACTAAAGATTCCCTGCTGCAAGTCATACTTCCTTCATCCTCAGAAATACCCTAAATTAAATAGAAAAGGAAAAAAAAAAAAAAAGTTGTTATAATCAAAAAGGAAAATGTCTCATCAATGAAAGGCTATTTTATAAAAAGCCCTTCCAGTATGGGAGATCAAGAATTGATAAACAAGTTTGTTTTCTTTTATGCAAGACAACAAACCATGTCTTCATGTTTAACAAATTACTCAGCTTATGGCTATGGATGGAAATCATTACTGGTACTTTACTTGTAGGCAAGTTCAATCATTATTGCCACTGCACTTTGAAAAAAAATAAAAAAATAAAAATCAACTTTTATATCCAACTACAAATATGCTATTGGATTTACTTCCTTAAAACAGATTTCTAAAGTCACATTTGAGTACAGTTACACCATATGAATTTACTGCAGAAAGTGGCAACATCTGAATTGGCTTGTTCTTAGGAAAATTACCAATTTATTTAAGTATCAGTAAGCTCATATTTGAAGGCGAGAAGCGTACACTATCCTTCTAAGCAAAATAAGTTGTGGATTGTAATACTGAAGAGCACTAAAGTCATGAAATAAAAACATTTTGTTTCAGATTTTTTTTTCCATTTAGAATAGTTTGTTGTTGTTTTTGGTTTTTATTATAAAATTATAAAATATCAGAAGTAAAAAGTAAAATATTTGTAAGTAAAATAAGAAAATTTTGTATAGGGAAATTTCAAGTGTGTTTCATTTTTGTTGTTTCCCTTTTGGTTTCTTTAAATTGCTTCAATTCTTCTATAATCTTTTTTTTTAAAAAAAAAAAAGTTGACTTTTGATGCATGGTCTATATGAAATTTAAGTAATAAAGTTGACATCCTTTCTTATACTTGCCAAGAATGAAGAAATGCATAGGTAGGCACATGTCTTTTGAAGGATTCAAGAATGAAAGAAGGAATGATCACTTCCTATCTCATCAAGAACAAACTTGATTAGCAGCATAGGCTGATCATCTCCTACCTGTGCCTTAAAGATATTAGATGTGACATCTGATCTTCAGAAATATTCTGTCTTTCTTTTGAGCTAAGTGTACCACTAGGAAGCTTTTGAGATATTTGTACTTCTGGAGAAAAACAAAAACAAAAACAAAAAACAGTATTTTATGTTAGAAGAAAAAAAAAAAAAGGAAATAAAGGAGAAAGAAAGAAGTAAATGAGTGTTTCAGGATTTAAACAAGTATCTAAGACAAAATAAACTTTATCAGCAACTTCAAATGCTTGTTTTTTTTTTTTTCTTTCCAAAGCCAAAGGCTGTCCTTGGGAAAAAAAAAAAAAAAAAGTTTAAAAATTTGTGATTAAAAAAAAATTATAGAACATAAAGGAGGAAATTAAAAAATTATAATTGTTATTCAGGGAAAACAATAATAACTTGTGCAAGTGGGAAGTAAGAAAGTGAGAAAATGTTAGGAAGAGGTTAACAAAGCTTTGTTTTAATATCTTTTACACTAGACAGCTTGACCAAATGCACTCATCATGACAGAAAGCAATTCTTGGGAGCTCAGTTACCTGAATTAAGCGTAAACCACACTCTTTACAGAATCACTATCAAGATAGAAAAAACTCGTTTGTGTACTTCATTTTAACATCCTTTAACTGTCATTTTCCTTTCAGTTTTATTCCTAGCACTATCAATTTGTGGCATGTTTTTTCACTCAGAGACTTGAAAAAAAGGTTTCTTGTTGTAGCATGTTAAGTGATATCAACACTAAAATCAAGCATACCATGAATGTTTCCAAGATCTAGGGACAAGCAGAGGAAACAAAGCAATGCAGGTAAACTAAACACTGAACACAGATAATGTGAATTAAGGAAAAAAAAAGCCGGGGGGGGGGGGGAGGAAGGGGGATATCTCTTTATGCAAAGCTACTTGCAGGTAAATTTGTTCACTTGAAGGCCAGCAATGTGGATGTGTGTTCAATTAAACGAGGCATAGATACAATGTTACCGAGTCCATCGATTTACCCAGTGGCTTTAGGTTAAGAGCCAAACTCTTTCCAAAAATGCATAGTTCAGAATGGGATGTATGTTCAACAGTACATTTTATGCAATTGTTTTTTCTTTGTGGATGAAAAATTTCTCTTCCAGTCTGAGAATTATCAACCAAAAAACATCTTTCACATTCTTCTTCCTTTGTCACTGATGTGACTTCACAAATAAAGAAACAAATGGAAAGTCCATGTTAAACAAGTTTAATGAGGCACAGATAACGTAAATGAGTGTTTCCTCAATGGTTTCCATAATACTTCTTGATAGCAGTGGATCACTGATAATACATTATTGTCAGATAATCTTTTTTTTTATTATTTATTTATTTATTTATTCGTGCTTTAAGTAATCCTTTCAGAGGAAATATATTGGTACAACAGAATAGGAGTAATGAAAAGAGTGAACTTAAATGACCAGAAATATTTGGCTGGATAGACTACTGAAATCTTTTGATTTAAAACAGAAGTTATACATAAATTAGAAATTTATTTGCTGTCTTCATAAGAATCTTAATATTCAATGAGCTATGCTAGAAGTTGCTAAATCAGAAAATTTCTCCTTATTTCTCTTTCAGATATGAACAGTGGTGAGGTCCAGTGAAGTGAGAAGGGGAAGCTAAAGAAAAAAAAATATGAGATGAGTATAAGTAAGCACTTAAAGGAGACCACAATCAGACCAGAACAAAGCCTTTATAAAACAATTAGAAAGCATATAAGTTTTCAGATGTTTCAGAAGTTCAGACTATGCTGTAGTTTGGATTTTTGATGAAAATAGTGGTGATAACACACCAATGTTTTACTTGTTGCACAGCAGTGCTTACACAGAGCCAAGGACCTTTCTGCTCCTCACAGTTCCCTACCAGCGAGGAGGCTGGGGGTGAACTGGGAGCTGGGATGGGACACACCCAGGATAGCTGGCCCAGGCTGACCAAAGACATATGGTATTGTTGTCCCATACCATATGACACTCTGTTCAGCAACAAAAGCTGAGATAAAGACGAAGGAAGAGGAGAAGGCTGGAAGTGATGGTATTTGTCTTTCCAATAAAACATTATGTGCCATGGGCTCTGCTTTCCTGGGGAGTGGCTGAACACCTGCGTGCTGATGGGAAGTCGTGAATGAATTCCTTGTTTCACTTTACTTGATTGTGTGGCTTTTGCTTTATCTGGTAACCTGTCTTTATCTCAACCCATGAGCTCTTGCACTTTTACCTTTCTGATTCTCTCCCCCATCACACCTGGGGTGAGTAAGCAAGCAGTTGTGTGGTGCTGAGCTTCCTGCTGGGGTTAAACCATAACATTGTGGATGAAACTCGTCATAGGGGACTTGATAGTGGTCTTTTATAAAAGGATGCAATGAGTGAAAGGGAAGAATCACATATTTTGAAGGGCAGCAACAAAAGTTACTACTTTTTTTTTTTCATAACATAGTATATGACTTGTCATGCTGAACTGTATCTGAACAAACTGTTTTGCAACATACTACCTGTTGATTGAGATTCTTTGGTCTCACAGATTTTTTTTAACCATGGAATCATAGAATGGCCTGGGTTGGAAGGGACCTCAAGGATCATCTAGTTCCAACCCCCATGCCATAGGCAGGGACGCCACCCACTAGATCAGGTTGCTCAAGGCCTCATCTAACCTGGTCTTGAACACCTCCAGGGATGGTGCATCCACAACCTCTTTGGGCAACCTGTTCCAGTGCCTCACCACCCTTTGAGTGAAGAATTTCTTCCTAACTGCTAATCTAAATCTCCCCTCTTTTAGATTAAATACATTTCCCCTCATCCTGTCAATATCTCATTGAGCAAAGAGTCTCTCTCCATCTTTTCTTAAGTCCCCTTTAAGTACTGAAAAGCTGCAATGAGGGCACCCTGGAGCCTTCTCCTCTGTAGGCTGAACAGCCCCAGCTTTCTCAGCCTTTCTTCACAGGAGAGGTGTTCCAGCCCTGTGATCATCTTAACGGCCCTCCTCTGGACCCGCTCTAACAAATCCACATCCTTCTTGTGCTGGAGGCTCCAGACCTGGATGCAGTACTCCAAGTGGGACCTCACAAAACCAGAGTACAGGGGAGCAATCACCTCTCTTGACCTGTTGACCACTCCTCTTTTGATGCAGCCCAGAATACAGTTTCCTTCTGGGCTGCAAGTGCACCCTGCTGGTTCACATCAAGCTTTTCATCTGTCAGAACCGGCAAGTCCTTCTCTGCAGGGCAGCTCTTAATGAGTTCTTCTCCCAGTCTGTACTCATGTCGGGGATTGCCCCAGCTCGGTTGCAGCACCTTGCACTTTGACTTGTCAAACCTCATTAGGTTCACATCGGCCCACTTCTCAAGGTTGTCCAGGTTCCTTTGGATGGCATCCCTTCCTTCTGTTGTATCAACCACACCACACAGCTTGGTGTCCTCTGCAAATTAGCTGAAGGTGCACTCGATCCACTATAGACAGTGCCCACTGTCTATGTCATTGGTAAAGACATTAAACGGTACCAATCCCAGGACAGACCCCTGAGGGACACCACTTGTTACTGGCCTCCACTTGGACATAGAGCCATTGATCACCACTCTCTGGGTGCGGCCTTCAATCCAGCTCCTTACCTTCTGAATGGTCCACCCATCAAATCCATTTCTTTCCAATTTGGAGACCAGGATGTCATGTGGGACCATGTCAAACGCCTTGCAGAAGTCCAGGTAGATGACATTGATTGGTCTTCCTTTGCCAACTGATGCAGTCACTCCATCATAGAAAGCCACCAGATTGGTCAGCCATGCTCACTGTCTCAGATCTCCTCTTTGTCTTGCATCTACCTTGACATTGCTTCCAGAAGGATCTTCTCCATGATCTTTAAGAGGATATTAAATTTCTATGCAATCTGTAGTTCAAAAGTCCACAAAATGTTCTCTCTCACTGTTACTTGCTAACATCACAGATCCTGGGAGCTGAGGCAAATGCATGTAGCACATACAACAATCAAAAAGACTGACTTTTAATTAGCACTCAAAGGCAAGCAAGCAGAACAGGTCAGACAAAGAGAAGGACTCTAGTTAGATTTTCAGATTACCCCTAGTTACCGCAAAACTATATAAGGAATTTTCCTGTAGGTATATTTTACCTAGCTATCTCTGATGAATCTGCTTATCAAAGCTTATTTGCAAAGCAAATAGGTCTGTGCATTAATTAGTATTCTTCTTGGTGTATTCAGAAAGGCTACAAGTAATTTTCTTAGGAGACTTTCAGGATGCAGATAAATTCCAGGCACTGTCATTGAGCCAAACTGAAAGATGAAAAAATTCAACTTCCTACATGGTAGGATTTCCAGAGCAGGTAAGAACACTGTGGCTTTAAGATATAAATGGCTTGACGGAGGCTACTGTCACATAGGGATCAGCACAGAACATGTTCAATGCCATCCATAATCCTGCACTGTACAGAGATGTTTAAAATGGTTTCGCATGCTGAAAACAGTGTAGTTGTATTGGCACGGTGCTTTAACTGAGCTACGTACTTAAATAGGTAGGAGGCTAATAAACCAGGCCGAAAGCCACACTGGAATGCTTCGACTTCAAGCTTGTTCTGTTATCCCCCAATGGAACTGGGTCCATTGGTCCACAATGTTTGGACTTGAATGGCATGGAGGATTAAAATAAAATAAAATTTACAAAACATGTAGGTACTTTTTATGTCTCAGGCAAAAGAACTAGGTAGACACCGCCTTTCAAACCATATTAAAAATATTCTGGAAAACTGAAAAATACAAATGCAAATAAAGAGAAATTAAAAAAGTACAAAGTAGCTATAATAATTATATGTATACATAAGTGCATACATGTATATACATATATATATATAACTGGTGTTGCTGACAAAAAAAAAAAAAAAAAAGATTTCTAGGGGAAAAGTAGATAAACTACTCCACTTCATTCTACCTCTCTTGTACTGACCATCCCTTCTTCTACCCCTAAAATCCAAACCTGATCCATGTGTTTTTTGTTTGTTTTTGTTTTTTTTGTTTGTTTGTGCAATTGAAAGGAGCAGGAAAATGTTTTTCATTTTTGGTGCTGCAATCTTTCACTGAAACATTTATTGATTGAAAAAAAAAGAATAATCCCATTATCCTAACATTTTTTCCTGGGAGTGAAAGGGACAGGCTTTCCTGTTTCATTTTATGCAAAATTACAGTAATTGGGATGTGACCTTGTTGGAATAGACTGTTAAGCTTTACACTGCTGGATTTTTTTCATTGAATCAATTATTTAAATTATGGATATCTCAAAAGGAGCAACAGGGTGCAAACAAGAATAGAATATTTGAATGAAACCAAAAAGCAATTCTCCTCCACTACTCCATTAACATAAAACATGTTATTAGATGAAAGCCTAACCACTGGAGGCTTCTAACACTTGGATTAAAATTTAGCTTTTAAATAATTAAAGTAAACCAGCATAAATAAAAACGACATTTCTGAACACTTTAAAAAAATCATTTCTAAATAAAAATGCAAAGAAGGGAAAATCAAAAGCTAATTAATAAGTGAAAATATAGCTCAAAGAAGAAAAAAATGTTATTTTTAAATGATCTAAAATAAGTTACTCAGTACACGCACCCATTGGTTTTTAAAATGAAGAAAGATAGAATAGAAAAAGAGGGGGAAATCAGCAAATTTGATTGCAAGCTTAAATATTTTCCAGAACTGTCACCACTAAAGTCATCCCCAAGTAGTATCACAGAAACAGAATCTTTGTTTCCTAATCCAGATAATCAAAGAAAAGGGCAACAGAATTGATACTCATATGGTATCAATCCAACAGAAACCAGTTTGGGCACAATTTTGTAGAAGCTACTTCAGGCCAAATTAATCTTAAACCACTACTGAAACCTATTCAAGTATATCAGTTCGACCTTAAGTGGTTTAAAACCACTAGCAGCAGAATATGTTATTCTTATCTCAGAGATAAGGATATGTATTCAGGATAAGATCATTTCCAAATTGCCTACTGAAAGATCAGATAGTCACCACAAATTAGTAGTGTCAGTATCTCTAAATCATTTGCAGTAAAGAACTTTAAACACAATAATCTGGATGTAAATTGTTAATGAAAGCTTTCATGTCAAACAACTTTTTATGAAATTTCCTACCAATTGCAAAAGTTGGTAACCTTTACATCAATTCAATAAATAGTTATGGAAGGTTAAAAGAAATAATGAACCTAGATTCTAGACCCAAACGAAGGTATATGGGGAACTCTTATACAAATCCAAATTAAGTTATGCAAGGAAAGCTATTAAATTTCTGAAGTTATTTGAGAATGTGTTAACTTAATTTACCTCATTTTAGTGAGAATGGGTCTTAAATAAAGTGAAAACTATTCAGAAATCCTAACAATCAAATACCACTTATCAGATACAACTGGTATCTTAGAGTAATTTCATAAACTCTGTCTGCTTTCAGTCAACTTCAGCTCAAACTAATACAGCCTGGGTTAAGCAGTCATTTAAACTACTTGCTTTTAATCCAACATGGACTAGAAATGCTTACAACATGACTGTCATGTCCCAGTAGTGGGGTGGTCACTATTATTGCAATGTGCAGGTTCAGTTCTAGGACAAAAAGCTTTTTACTCCTACAGTCTCTCTCATGCTGGACATGCTCTTCATATGCTTAACTACAAACAGACTAGTAGCATGCCTTACATGAAGTTTGCAGAAGGCATGTAAGAATGTTCTAGACTGAAAACCACACAAAAAATGATGTAGAAATAGCCTTAGGAGTTTTAAGTATTATTTCTTGAACAGATTAAAAAAAATAGGGTTTGGGGGAGGTTATTCTAGTAATTCTGTTAAAAAAGTTCTGAAATCCCAAAAGCTGGATAGAAATATATATATATATATAATAATAATATATATATATAAAATTTGCTTCTTTACAGTCCCTGAAAATTTAAACTCATTTATTTATTTTATTTATGGTAACCACTAGCCTGGAAATAATTCAATTTCCATGCTCAGTTCTATTTTGTTTTCTATTTATGATTTCAGCTTTTCAATTTCTTAGTGCAAAAACACACAGAAATGTGTGTATAACCTTTATCTTTCAAATACAAGATTTATATTTAGAAATTAGTCTGCTGTTGCAAATAACCATAAGTAATCCAAATATTTAGGAAATTAGAAGTAGAGTTTTATGTGTTTGTTGTTGTTGTTGTTGTTTGTTTGCTTGTTTGTTTTCTTCTCCGTTTATTATATTGATCCAAACCAATTTCGCAAGGAATTAGCAGTGAGTAGAAAAACACTAATCAAAGAAAGGTAATTCAATTACGGTAGTCTTTTAGAACTGGAGAACAGCTTTAGAATAGCTTTAACATACATGTCCTAATACTGTATGGTTTCCACTAAAAGCATGTAGTGTAATTTTGTAATGGGAGGGCAACTTAGAAATGACAGGAATATTATTATTTGTTTTCATAGTGTTAATGGTACTGTAATGTTAAGACATCTTTTACACCATCCAAGGTAAATATTTTGCATAACTTCTTAAAATAACTGTTCAAATCTTTGAAGCATTTTTCTTCATCTTCTGGCCTTGGGAAGGACTACTTATATATGTGAGGAATACTAAAAGAACAAGAAAAAAACTTGTATATTGACAGATTTGTGGGATGGATAGTGCTCTTCAGTGACCCATAAGGTGACAGATGAAGAGGCAATAGTTCAAGATGATCTTTTGCAGCTGCACTAACACTGACTCAAGGAAAGAAGATCAAGGACGATTTAGTAGCTTGGCTGCCTGCTGGCATTCTGCTTTAGAAGCTGTATAAGGACAGAAGGATACAGAGTAAGAACAAGCATTCTTCCTTGAGTTATGTCAACATTTTGTACTGCTTCCACGCTAGGATCATGGCTGCTAGATGTATCATAAATGCACAGTGAGACAGTAACATCTAAAGACTGGAGAGAGAGATGAAGGAAGATAACCGTGGTAGAAATTTGTTCTGGAGACAGTCACACCTCTCACCTAATAATCCTTCTTAGATTAACCACAACTGTGGAGAGCCGTCAGCATCTGCTGCTTCCTAGCTGCAGAGAAACAAGACCCTGTGGGCCACAAAAACAGTGCAGCTCTACAGGAGTTAACTTACCAGCAGGTCTTGGTCCTTTGCAGACAAAACCATGCATTCACAACTGCAAAGAAGCACTGAGGCACCATTACTTGTACTGAAGCATATTTCTTAGTGTTGGACACTCATGGGACCTACTTTTTCACACACTTCCATCTGTTTGACCCCTGCTGATATTTACTGGTTCTGCTTTTTCCTGTTTATCTGCAGTTTGTCAACTGTATTGGCCTAGCTTAATTTAGAAAACAAAAGTAGATGTGCATTATAGACAACACAACTGTGTGCACCATTCTCAACAAAAGCCTCAGACAGTCTCTTCTGTCTTGAAGTAGTGTCATGGACTTTCTTGTAAGTCCCACTAAGCCCTTCTTCAGTCACTACATGAGAGCCAACCACTGCTTCAGGAGACACTGAAAAGGCAACCTTCTTCCTCAGGAAACAAGTAACCAGTGTCATCTTCATGAAAGCAATGTGTTTACAAAAAGTGTATTCAAGGAAAACTGTTCTTAAGACAGTATTGATATTGCTTAGCAGCGTACATTAGAGAGCTTGTCACAAACATCTCCCTTAAGTCCTCCCCAGCTTGTGGGAGAACTTCTCATTTCTGTTAGAATCCAATACATAAACACACTCACAAAACAAATTTGCACATTCCTTAAAAGACATTAAAATATCCCTGGACACCATTGTCCTGCAAACTTACTCATGAGTTCACAGGGTTTATATAGCAGAGAAAGTGTTTATACTAAAATTTTGATGTCATAAACTGCAATTTCTATAGCCAGAAGTACCACCCCTCCACATTTATTACCTTTTTCTTTGTATCTCAGACTTTGAAACCAAATCAATTGCAATAGTTTTACCCTATTGACTATGTCAAATGTTTTGTTTACTATTATCAAAAGTCAGTTGTTGTTATTTGGAAAGAGAATTTTCTATCATTCCTAATAAGGTTGAATATAAATAGGATCCTTCCACCAATAACATCTAAAAATTGTGTTCTCAGATTATCATAGAATCATAGAATCATTAAGGTTGGAAAAGATCTTCAAGATCATCTGGTCCAACCATTACCCTACCAGCAATGTCACACACTAAACCATGTCCCTAAGCACCAGGTCCAACCTTTCCTTGAAGAACCCCAGGGACAGTGATGCCACCACGTCCCTGGGCAACCCGTTCCAATGCCTGACTACTCTTTCTGAGAAGAAACGTCTCCTAATTTCCAACCTAAACTTCCCCTGGCACAACGTGAGAGGCCATTCCCTCTAGTCCTATCACTAGTTATCTGTGAAAAGAGGCCAACACCCATCTCCCCACACCTTCCTTTCAGGTAGTTGTAGAGAGCAATAAGGTCTCCCCTGAGCCTCCTCTTCTCCAGACTAAACAACCCCAGTTCCTTCAGCCATTCCTCATAGGATTTCCAAATCCTTCACCAGCTTTGTAGTCCTTCTCTGGACACATTCCAGAGCCTCGATGTCCTTCTTGTACTGAGGGGCACAAAGTTGAACACAGTACTTGAGGTGTGGCCTCACCAGAGCTGAGTACAGGGGGACGATCTCCTCCCTGGTCCTGCTGGCTACATTATTCCTGATACAAGACAGGATGCTGTTGGCCTTCTTGGCCACCTGGGCACACTGCTAGCTCATGTTCAGGTGAGCAACGATTAACACCCCCAGATTCTTTTCCTTTGCACAGCTTTCCAGCCTCTCTGCCCCAAACCTGTAGCGCTACATGGGGTTGTTGTGGTCAAAGTGCAGGACCTGGCACTTAGCCATGTTAAACCTCATCCCATTGGCCTCAATGGCCTCACAATTTATATGTAAAATGTCATTTTCCAGCGTTATACTGTTCGGCAGTTTATCTGCTAGGGCACAATCTCCAAGCAATTAAACCATGGAGTTTATGTGAATTCATTTCAATACCTAAAGTTATTTAATTAATCATATGCTGAAGCACCTAAGAAAGAAATATAGGAAGAAATGTGCCCATCTGTCTGCCACTTATTTGCCACTACAGCAACAACAAATCAAAAAACAAAATCAGATGCCAAAAATGAGATGGTGACCCAATACTTTGTTCACAAGGGAAAAGGTAAGTAGTTTTGTCACAATCACTTTCATCCCACTTTGTAAGAGCTTGCTATCAATCTTTATATGGGCATTCATTATTTATAGCGACTCCCAAAAGAGCTTACATTCTGTGGCATAGCATTTTAAGCGCAGTGTGAAATCCGTGTGAAACCTAGCAAGACAAACACATTCTAGTCTCCAGTCCGGTAGAGTTGCAGAAGTATATTACTCCTGCCATTACTCATAGCATATTTTACCGCAAAAGTCTGAGTTAAACAAATGTTCAGCTTATATCAAAAAGCCTACTTCTTTCTGTGGATTATTCAAGACCTCTTGTACTGGGGTATCCAATGGTCAGTTTGATCCCCCAAATATGCTATTTTGGATTTTAACATAGAAATCATCAAGTTACTGAATTAAGAAAAAACTTTGAATTGTGTATATATTTAATGAATGAAAAGAAATCTAAGTTACCTTCAGATGAAGTCTGTAAGTAAGCTCAATTTTTTATCTTATTTATGACTTATCAGATACACATCTTCAGAATTGTGTGAATTATTTCTTTTGAAGAAAGATTTTTAATTTTTTTCTTTTGATTGAGCAGTAGTAAATGGTCTGTGAAACTCAGAAATTACGTTAATCTCAGTAATTTATTTCACTCTTAAAAACTAGATAGTTTGCAATGCAATTTTTTATTGTTGAAATTTTAACTTAAAAAAAAAGCAATATCTTTAAGATAAATATTTGAAAACTGATGTCAAAATTTAGTCTCTCTCATACACTAAGAACATGTCACTTCATGTAATTTTGATATATAGTTTCTTCTACTTGAACACGTTTTAGTGTTCTATCATAGGAAGTCTTCTCTAAGACTCTTAAATTAATGCAAATTATTCATTTCTTAAGACTGATCACTTGTGTTGTTTCAAAACACACAGTTCAGCTTTACACACAACAAAACTGTTTTCCTCCACTGTCTTCCTCCATAATTTTGTGTTATTTTTACTTTTATAAAAGTCTTTAATATTCTTATTGCAGTGTCTTTTAAAAAGTCTAAGTATTGTGTAATTGCATAACTGATTGTAATCGCATACGAGTCAAGTTCTCATATACTATTTTCTTGAAATTGGAAAATAAAACTTACAACAGTTATTTAAATTAAAACCTTTATTTAAATTAAAACCTTATCTCACTTGAGAACTATAATGAAGTTGAAATAGAATATTATAATATTAATCACATTCACAGTATTTACATTTTTTGCTTATTGCTTATTACTTATAAAGCGCTACTGTATCATGTTAAAGATGCTCTACTAGCATAACAAAAAGAGCTATATTCTTATGAGAAGCTTGCAACAGTTTAGATAATTGAATTGCTGATTCTCATTATTTATTGAAGATGCTCATTTCATTATCTTAAATCTTTAAACACAGTAAATCAAACCTTGTTTTAATTATATTTTGTGCTCAAGAATTTCACAGTAAATTGCTGTTTTGAGTATTATGATGCATTATTCTCTTGTTCATTCTTTTATACAGAGCAACTAATTTGCCATCTTCTGAGGATTTAGAGTTCTTTTTTGCTGTCTTATTAGCTCAACTAGTAAAGTTATAACTTATGCTATAAATTCTTTTTTTGTTGTTGTTATTTCAGTTTTAAAGAAAATAAATAAAACAGTTTCCTTCTCATGTTATGTCTCAATGTTTGCCCAAAAGTTCTCTACAATATTACTCTAGATTATCACAATTATTACTAAAACAAACAGTAATAAGTAATATTTTTAAATATTCCAGAACTAGTAGTATGAAAATCAACTATTAACTAATGCTAATCACTGACAATCCCATGAAAACTTTTTAAATCTAAATACAATTTTCTTTCTATCTATGTTTTTGCTTACATGTCATGCCTCCTCATCGTTGAACAGTGTAACTTTAAATCCCCAAAACAGATTAATCCATATAAATAAGTGAGTAAAGAGTGATAATACTGCATTTTAAGTGTTAAACTACAAATTATCTGCATTAAACTACCAGGTACACAGGTTTCCCAGGGAAGTGGTGACATCACCGTCCCTGGGGTTGTTCAAGGAAAGGTTGGACCTGGTGCTTAGGGACATGGCTTAATGGGTGACATTGGTAGTAGGCTGATGGTTGGACCAGATGATATTGAAGGGCTTTTCCAACCTTAATGATTCTATGATTCTAATGGGTCACTTGATGATTCCTGCCATATAATTCTCATTCCGTCCTGGGTCTACTCAAGAGAAGGACAACTCAGAGATTAGTCTCCTTGTGACAGAAAAACTGCAATGCAATATTTAGTTTGTGAAAAAATCACAGCTATAAAAAAAAAAAAAATAATCTTCAAGTTACTTTTACTTTTTGAAGATTTGGTGTTTTTCACCAGTTATAAACAACTAAATTAACAGGGAGAAAGGTGATTTCAAATGAAAAGAAGCTCCTACTTTTATTTATTTATTTTTCCTTCAGCAGGCTGCTCTTCATTTGTAAGCATATGAAGCTTTTCACCCAGATATATATATTTAGCTAATTATTCTGAGCGTCTTGAAATAAATTTCATACTAGTATAATTTTACTCTTTAGTGAAGTTGCTTTTAAATCCAATATAAATGTAGAGTAGACGATATTCAGCTGATGTCACCTACAGAGTATTCATTTTTATCTTCAGCTTAATTCATTTACTTTTGTCTGTAGAATTCCAGAATATTGAATAACAATAACTTAAAGCCACCCTTTGCCTTGCATACCCAGTTGTATATATAACAACACCAA
This sequence comes from Anser cygnoides, assembly GCF_040182565.1. Classification (NCBI taxonomy): domain Eukaryota; kingdom Metazoa; phylum Chordata; class Aves; order Anseriformes; family Anatidae; genus Anser; species Anser cygnoides. Next base: position 104,789,935 of record NC_089874.1, on the reverse strand, counting down.
TATACACCTCCTGTATTATAGCAGTTGCGTTGCACTATCTTATTTTGAACAAATGGGATGCAAGCTTTAAGATTAATATCTAGAAGGCTTGTTCCAGATGCTTCAGTATATGCAAAGAACATGTTTTGCATTAATTCAAATAATTCCCACGAGCAGTGCAGAATGGAACAAAAAAAGTTCTTAATAAAATAAAAATTCTGATGTATGGCGTGACATCATCATCTTTATTTATGTTTTCTCCAAATACCTTGGAAATGCTGTTACATTAATTCCACATGTCAGATCTGAGAAACTGAGAACTAAGTATGCAAAATCAGTCTGAGAGTAAAGTATTTAATTACTTTGCTCCTGAAGGCATTTTTTCTTAATAGGGCCTGAGTCAGATGCTAGGTTCGTCTTAATGCTCAAGCACTTTTCAAAATTATGTAATATTACAAGTTTCTATTCATGGGATGTTCATGATGGAAAAAGATTTAAGTCTTTATTTTCCATTAATGATGTTAACTTCCCTCTCTGAGAGGAGAAAATTTAGGGAAAGAGAAATAAGAGAAACACAAAAGAACTAATTTTCTGACTAGCACAAGAATTATCATTTTTAGGACTTATGAAAAAGCATATTTCGACATGCGTTGAGACAAACATCAGGAAAAATATGACTAGTAGTTCTGTATCTGAAGTGATTTCTAAATGCAGACAGTTCCAATGACTAGCCAGATTTTGTATTAAAACACATTAATCCCTAGGCTGTCTATAACATGAAGATCCATCCCAACACTGCTGCCTCCTTTTTAATGGCAGGTAAAGGAAAAATACATAAGCAGGTAACAGCATATAAACAAACAATAATAAAATCCAACCATGTCTGTCTTACTAATGAATTATGTGATATTGTTCTCATTTTTATCTTTATTTTTTCCCTTTCCTTTGTTTGTGGTCTGTTTTGGTTCATAATTTCTGTTCAATTGCGGTTGTGCTCTACTCTCCTAAAAGACTGTCTTCACTTGCTTTTCTTGTTTTATCAATCTATGCACTAGAAAATTAAGAATTCAAAAGGAAAAACACACACACATACACACACACAAAAAAAAAGCCATGAAATATGCCACTCTCAGATTTTTTTTTTTTTTTTTTGGGGGGGGGGGGGAGAATTCAAGGAATAACTGTTAGAAAAGAACAAAAATAAGGAGAAAAACATTAACTGTTTCCTTTTATACAGGTTTCCCTTCTGGTCTAATCTACATATTTACCACACCAACATGCTGGTTTAGAAATGGTGCAATATGTTGGTGTGCAAGATGAAACAGAGTTATGTTACTTTTCTGATGCCTCCAATATCAAGTAGTATTTGAACTCATGCATGATCATATTCATCATTCAAAAAGGATTTGATTTCTTTACCATGACTCACTCATTCACATAAATAACTTGCTTTGCATTATTTTCCTACTAAACAGTATTACACAAATTTCAGAAACTGATGGAACTATAAATTCTAATGTGAAACTTATTTCAGTAGAAATATATTATCTTTCTCAGTTATGCCTAGACACTTGAAGGACTGCTTTAAGGCTAAGATTTTTTTATTTTATTTTTTTTCTTCTAACTCTCAAAATTAAGGTACATAGAACCAAATTCTTGACACAGACTGTATAAGACTTTTGTTGTCATACTTTAAAATCCTTTTGTACAATTAGTGTGTGTAGGTTATCTGGAAGCAGTATAAAAGATATAAATAAATACAAATACAAAAAAATACATTAAAAGAAACATTAATAAACATCACCATGAAAAGACCGTGGTACTTACTTTCACTTGTGTTGGAAGACATATTACTTCTTAAATTACTTAACATTACACAGGATAAAAAGCATAATTATATTGATGTTGAATCTATATAATACTTCTTAAATCTTTCCCCTTTTATAATAAAACTACAAAATTAGAATATCTTACCCTTCATGAATCAAGCTCTAAATTCCTACACTCTCACTGCCTTTGTCACTGGTTGCCTACTGACAGAGAATAGTATTTTTCTTAATGTCATTTCAACCACTGGAGTGAAAGCAAGAACTGGTATGAAGCTGAAAAGAATTTTCACTTTCAACTATGTGTCCACCTGCAATTGTTAACAAATAAATAAATAAATGAAAAAAAATGAAACAAAAACCTCTGAATGACCCCACAATACTTGTTTCTATTCACAAGGAAAGCATGCCTCTTTTTATTGTATGAAAGACACTGTGATATACTATACACTGGAACCAGTGCTGTGCAGGCACTGCAGTATGGCTATTTGAACTATTAACATTATTTCTGACTGTGTCAATGATGCACCACATTAAAACAAAGTCACAGTAATGTGCTATATAAAGTTCTATTTTAACGCCTTCCTGGGGAAAAAAAAAAAAAAAAAAAAGCTAGAAAAATGTGCATTTCCATCCTGGGCTGCATCAACAGAGGAGGGGCCAGCAGGTCGAGGGAGGTGATTGTCCCCTCTACTTTGCTCTTGTGAGGCCCCACTTGGTGTGCTTCATCCAGGTCTGGGGTCCCCAGCACAAGAAAAATGTGGAGCTGTTAGAGCAGGTCTAGAGGAGGGCCACGAAGATCATCAGAGGACTGGAGCACCTTTCCTATGAAGAAAGAGCTGGGGATGCTTAACCTGAAGAAGAGAAGGCAGCAGGGATACCTCAGTATCCCTCAGTATACAAAAAAAAAAAAAAAAAAAATCGTGTGACTTTTTACTTGGTTTTACTTGGGCAGATAGAGATCAGACAAGGGGGAATGGTTTTAACTTAAAAGAAGATTTAGATTAGATATTAGGGGGAAAGTCTTTACTCTGAGGATGGTGAGGCACTGGAACAGATTGCCCAAAGCAGTTGTGGATGCCCCATTCCTGGTGTTCAAGGGCAGGTTGGATGAGGTTTTGAGCAACCTCATCTAGTGAGAGGTGCACCTACCCATGGTGATTAATCTTTCTGGGCAAATATAACCAGTAAAGTGACCTGTGGAAGAATCATTTCTGAAATGCAATATTTTTGTCAGTTTTGCAACCTCCAGAAGAAAAGGGAAAGAGGAGGCAAATAATATGATCTCCATAAAACACTGGGATCGTTCAGAAGATATCTGTATGGGCAAATATCAAACATCATTCACATAGATAGAAGGGATAGATCTTTCTTAATTTAGTCATTTAAAGAATAAGCACTAATTTCTAATTAATGCATTAATACTTAGACAACTCTGAAAAGAACATGCTATTGAAGAACTATTTAAAAAATTAATAATAACAACAAAATAAAACAAAACAACAACAACAAAAGCAGCACACCAAATACTAGTATTGGAAGAGGGTACAGGGTTGCTGACCTCTCCCTTCTGTCACTGCCACCCCACGCTGCCTTTATTTCTTGATTAAAATATAACATAACCTGGTTTGATTTTTTTTTTTTAATAAAAAGCTAATCAACCTCATTTAAAAGACGTGTTAGAGATTATCTTGGCAACTCGAATATTTGAAAGTATTCCTCAAAGTAAATGAATAGAGAGCATATGAATAAAGCTATTAAAAATATAAAGATAAAATTGAGAAAGAGAACTTTAGAATAGAAATAAATGCTTATACTAACTGTATCAGGGGAAACAAAAATATAGTGTTTTGTGAAATCTGTTGCAATGCAGTTGGCTCCTGGTAACATATCTATAGAAGTATGGTTTGTATTTTCACTAAATTCATAAAAGTTTTGCATAATTTATTAGAAACTAATTTAATCATGAATATATTTTTTTGGCAGTGGGAAAAATATCATTATTATGCATATTTTGCAGCTTAACTTCCTCCTTTCCTCATTAAAATATGCTGCTATGGCACTTTCTTACATTACCTTCTAACTGTATAAATTATAAACCAGCAGAGACCATTAAAAAAAGCCTCGCAAGATGCATGCTTGTGATACATATAGATAAGGACATTTTATTCATTAACTAATAAGATATTGTAGTAAAATTGTAAAATTTTCCTTTAGGTTTATTCATTATCTCAAGTTCTTTTATTCATCAAGATGTAGCTTTATGGCTTGTTGTGAAGAAAATAGATTTTTTTAAAAAACCAAAAGCTTACATAAAATGTGATTATAGTTTTCAGTTATTTTATCCTTCTATTATTATACATCATTATATATAGGGAAAAGAACTATCTTCTTTACTAACAGCTCTTGACTCCCCAATTTTTAGGAAAAAAAAAAAAAAAGGTTAGAATATTATAGATAGTTTACAGTATGAGTATCATTATTTTGGGCAATGGCATATACCATTAACATCTTTCAGTATGTTTTAGAAGCAAGAAAGGCAAACATGCCAATGTAGACTAGTGCTCCACTAGGAATCACGTTTCTAAAAACAGAAGAAAATTATTATTTTGAGGGTGGGGGGTGGGAAAAAAATAAGGGGGGGAGGGAGAGTAAAACAGGGAAAATGCAGAGCAGCAGGTGCCCTCCACTTCTCAAACACATAGATGAAAATCTGCATAATGGTTAATCTAAATGTCCATTTCACTTTCATAGTTCTCTGTTTTGTGCCATACTATTTGCTCTGTGACACATGCAATTGAAAAATATATATATTTTTTTTCAATAAAGTTTTATAAATATTTTTTTTAAAAGAGCCAGAGAAGGGCCAACAATAATCAGGAGAATCAAGAACCCTTTTCAGTGTACTAAAAGCTGTCTTTGCTTAGTCCGGAAAAAAATATGAATAAGAGGGAATATGATTATTGTCTTCTTATAAATTCATCAGCAGAGAACACACAAGGGCTTTGGAAGAGAACTATTTAGCTGAAGAACAACAGTGACACAGAAACAAAATAGTGTAGATTGACCATGAATAAATTTAGGCTGACAACAAATCACTTACAGGATTACAAAACATGGCAATGACGGCAAAAGTACAATGAAAACTGTACTTTTAAGTGCTGCTTAAAGTGTTGGAGTTGATTACATAAGGCAATTCTCATGACAGCCCATGGCTAGACTTCAACACATGGGAAATCCTTTCCAACCCTGTTATTTTTTATGAAGGAACATTTCTTTCACTCATACAGAGAAAGGGGAAATAAAACATGGAAACCAGAACTTACTCTTCAGACACAAAGACAATTTTACCATGACTCTCTACTCTTTGAAGAACAGATACCTAAAATGAGTAAAAACAGGCAAAAACTAAACAAAGAAAGAGCTTCTAATTTGGAGAGCTGAGTTATACAATGGCAGAGGTACCTAGCATCCCATTTTTATCTTTTGAGAAATCTATTAAATAGAACAATTTTTGTGCCATGGCAATTTTCTTGATGTCCCTCTTCTATTCTGGTTTTACTTTACTTCCACCAAGATAAGGACTAAAAATTTGTTATTCTAAAAACCGAACCCATAAAATATTCAAGATAGAAAAAAAAAATCAAATTTCAGTATGAAAACAAAACAAAGGCACATTTTGCACTGCAGCATAAAGCTCAAACATTCTAATACTCAGTTCTTCCAGTTCCCTTCAACCTTTTATTCCTCTTTGCAAAAAGCTAGGGAATCATAGACCCTACTCTCTACTTTGATTGAAGTCTTTGATCCTTTTAAAATCTGAAATAGAAACTCTAGCACAAATGCCAATCATTATGTAAATAAACAAATATACTGCTAGCCAAGTGTTTCTTTATTCTTAGGTTCTGTATGCTGTTACTAAAAGCTGTCATGGAGAGTAACTTAAAAACTGATCAGTATCAACAGGTCATCACTCTCTACTTTCTCATAAAATCTGAATATATTTCCAGCATCATGCAAGTTGCATGGGAGGAAAACAACAACAACAAGAATAAAAACCCTTAAAAAGGCTGTCAGAATAAACAAGGTTTCAGTTTCTTTAAAATGTAAATCTAGGTCACACTTAAAATAAGGATTTATTTGCATATAGGCTTCAATGTTTCAGATGGTTTAAAATATTAATGACTTTAGACATATTCAAGAGTATTCACAGGACATTGTAACCACAGAACTACATGTTACATTGTTACATTGTAATAATTCATTTTAATATAAGCAATTTGCCTTTTATATAATATGATATGTATATTTTAGTTGTTTAACTGAGTAAACTAACTCATAAGTAGAGTTCACAAAATTTCATATTTTGTATAAGGCTCTAGACATTAACAAAATGTTAGAGAACATATAAACAGAATATTCTGTTCAGACGGAAGTTCTAAGCATGTCGTTAACTGACTCTATGCTTGACTAGACAAATTATTTACTTGAACACTATAAACTACATGAATACTACAATCAAAGAACTTGGTTAAGATTATACAGTAGCACTCCATTATACTGTAGTAAAACTCACAATTATTTGTATTATTCATATTTCTATAAAAACATATTTACATTTGCAATACAATGACCTAAAAGTTGCTCGCTGTTCAGCTCCTTAGCCTTCAGTGATTTCAAATACTGGGGAAATAAAGACAGGCAAGAAAAGGGGCATCAGTACCACCAGTTATGAAAGCTTCTAAAGTTTTTATATCCCCAATTCCACAGACAGATCAAATATCTTCTTCTCAGAGTAATAATGATCATAGAATCATAGAATCATAGAATATCCCGAGTTGGAAGGGACCCATGAGGATTATCAAGTCCAACTCCTGGCACCGCACAGATCTACCCAAAATTTTAGACCATGTAACTAAGTGCACAGTCCAATTGCTTCTTAAATTCAGACAGGCTTGGTGCAGTGACTACTTCACTGGGGAGCCTGTTCCAGTGTGCGACCACCCTCTCGGTGAAGAACCTCTTCCTGATGTCCAGTCTAAACTTCCCCTGCCTCAGCTTCACACCGTTCCCGTGGGTCCTGTCACTGGTGATTACGGAGAATAGGTCAGCGCCTGCCTCTCCACTCCCCCTCGCGAGGAAGTTGTAGACTGTGATGAGGTCTCCCCTCAGCCTCCTCTTCTCCAGGCTGAACAGGCCAAGTGACCTCAGCCGCTCCTCAAATGTCTTCCACTCTAGGCCCTTCACCATCTTTGTTACCCTCCTCTGGACACTCTCCAACAGTTTAATGTCCTTTTTGTACTGTGGTGCGCAGAACTGCACACAGTACTCGAGGTGAGGCCGCACCAGTGCAGAGTAGAGTGGGACAGTCACTTCCCTCGACCGACTAGCAATGCCGTGCTTGATGCACCCCAGGATACGGTTGGTGGCCCTTCTGGCTGCCAGGGCACACTGCTCGCTCATATTCAGCTTGCTGTCAACAACAACCCCCAGATCCCTCTCTGCAGGGCTGATCTCCAGCATCTCGTCGCCCAGTCTGTACGTATAGCCAGGGTTGCCCCGTCCCAGGTGAAGGACCCAGCACTTGCTTTTGTTAAGCTTCATGTGGTTGGTGATCGCCCAGCTCTCCAATCTGTCCAGATCTCTTTGCAAGGCCTTTCCACCCTCAGCCGAGTTTACAACTCCTCCAAGTTTGGTGTCATCGGCAAATTTGCTCAAAACACCTTCTAGTCCTACATTCAAATCATTTATAAAAACATTGAAGAGGACTGGCCCTAAAATGGAGCCTTGAGGGACCCCACTAGTGACCATCTACCAGCCAGATGTGGCCCCATTTACCACAACCCTTTGAGCCCTGCCCGCCAGCCAATTGCTCACCCATTGTATGATGTTTATGTTTAGCTGTATGCTGGACATTTTGTCCAGTAGGACCCTATGGGAAACCATGTCAAAAGCTTTGCTGAAGTCCAAAAAGATCACTTCAGCTTGTTTCCCTTGATCGACTAGATGGGTGATCTTATCATAAAAGGAAATCTAATTTGTTAGGCAGGACTTACCCCTCATGAACCCATGTTGGCTGGGACCATTGACTGATGTTTGTCCTTAACTGGGTAAAGCATGCCAGCAAGAGGTAGGCTACAGATATTTATGTGAGAATGTAATTAATATACTACATATTTTAAGGAACAACATTTTGCTTCCCATAGCAAAATGATTAAACTATAAACACTGACTATAAAATAGGTGATATTTATTTATTTACTTATTTTGCACATTTTGATAAGAGAGTAGCTAAATACTTTATGAAGTCTTATGGATGCTGTTAAATGATGATAGTCATTTATTCATGATACAGCTCTAACTGATTTGGACAGAGGAGAGCAAAGAAAGAGGAAAAGATGAAAGAGACCTGAAAAGACCCGTGAAGATTTATGGTTCCAGTACGCATTCAGAGAATCTTGAGACAAAATATTAATAATTCAGTCCTATATGTTGATATAAAGTTGCACTTCTGGAGCAAAATCTGATGAAAGAAACAAATGATACTCCTAGAGATAAGGGAGTCAAACACAGATGTTTACCAGAAAATAAACTGCTAGCAAATAGATGAAAACTGATAATCCAAATAATCTCTGTAGCTAATCTGCATGATTGATAATGAAACTGTAGTTCATTTAAAGACAAAAAAGAGAAGGTAAATATACTGCATTCGGTTCATGGAACTAAGCCAAAATAATGAAAAACTTAAGGGAAGCAGTTAATTTAAATATTATATTTTATAGTAGTTAAGTGAATTGTTACTGCTCTTAAACACTGCACGAAGGGACAAAGAATTGTAAATGATGAAGAGAAACATCTTAAGATTGTGAAAGAGAAACACCAAGCTGAAAGACTCAAGCAGAAACATACAAGGATCCGCCCTACTCATTCTACATAAAAGAGTAGTGCCATGATTGAGACAAAAATGAAACAGAGTCAAAATAAATAATTACATAAATACATAAATAAATAAATAGTATCTAGTGGTTAAGACAATTCATTCTCAGGAATTTACTAAAATGAGTGAGCTTTAATAGGAAGAATAAGAATGGTTAGAAGGGCAAGACTATTTTCTGCACTTTTGTTATAAAATTGTTTCCAGTTGAGATCTGTGCTCCTGAAGAGCAACACTTACACTTTAAGAAAGCCTATGTGAGGTGCCAGGACTATATTCCCCTTTCCAGTTCTTAATTCTGAGGCTAATAACAGCATAACCTTCCCTACTCTTTTACAAACAGAAAGGTAGATTTTCCAGCTGAGTGAATGCTTGGCATGTCTGCCTCTTCAGCAGGTACTTTAGGTGTTAAATTGTACCTAACTCAGCTCAGAGGGGGTTGAAACCTCCAATTTGGTCACAATGAGGAAATTCTGCCCCTGCTGGGCTTTAAGCTGAAAATCTTCAGTACAGACTTGGGATATTTACTGTTTAAGTTGAAGAAGATTAAGAGAGCCATGTGTGGCCAAAGGAAAATAAAAATATCCATTGCATAAAAGCTGTCTCAGATGTCATCTAAGGAGATAGATAGTAAAAACCATAGGTCAAAGCCTGTGTAGGTACAGTGCCAAGAGATTTTAGCTTCTGCTGATGAGATGGGTAAGTGAGAGGTGAATGATCAACACTGATTGTAAATGAATCCTGTCAGACAAAGAATATATTGGCAGAAATTCATAAACAAGTCCAACATTCTGAAAAGAAGTTATCGCTTCAGTGTTAACAAGCAAGATAAGTGTAAACCAACTAGTGAAAAAAAAAAAAAGAAAAAAAAAAAAAAAACAAAAAAACAACAGGAAATAATAATAATAATAATAAAATGACCTACTACTAACTTGAAAACACCATACCACAACTACTTTTAGCTGTCATTCCTTGCCACCGCTACAGTAAGTGTAACTTTCTCTCTTCAGCAGTTTCCTGCAAGTTATTAACATTGTTCAGGGACAATGTAGAAGTTTTCTAAACCACTTTATTTAATTGCAGAACAGAAACAGCAGTCATGTGTGCATGAGAAACCAGCAAAAATGCCCCTAATTTCAATGGAGAGAGAGAGAGAGGAAGAGGGAGAGAAGGAAAGATGGGCAAGGTTTCTTGCACATTCATGTGTACACTTTCTAAATAAAATTAGCTCAAGATACCATCTGGAAAAGCACACAATGGTTTGATTCTTTCATAAGTTTATCGGGAGAATCAAAAATTTCCTTTAGTTGACAACATACTTCTTCCCCTGCTAAAGAGCTACAACCTACTTGTTTATTACCTGATTTATGTCATTTCAATATGCAATTTAAAACTTATTGCACCTATTTCAATAATGTTCTGGTTACTAAATTCTTCATATTTGAGTTACTAATGGAAAAACAATGGATCTTCCTGATTGAATTTGTAGAAAATTTATTTGTTGTGAGGTTTGGAGGACATTGAAATAAAGTGAACATAACAGTCAATAGCTGGGAAAAGTAAGGGAAGGAAATTGAACAGACTACCCAATACAAAAAAAAAAAAAAAAAAAAAAAAAAAAGAGAGAGAGAGAGAGAGAGAGAAATGAATCCAAATTAAATAAACTAATTCAAAGCTTAAAATAACTGGATAATTCAAAGCATAAACAGTCAAGCAACCAAGTTTTCTGAGACAAAGGTTTGTGGAAGGGTACTTTAAAGGTGAATTGGAATTTGTAGCTGAGTTAACACGAAATTTTGAATGCATATAGACAATAAAATGTAAGTAAGTCCAGAGAGTATGTGTTGAGATCTTTTTTTTTAATCGGTCATGATAAGATAACAGTGATAAACATCATTTGGGATATTTCACTTTTATATTAATATAATAATAATTATTATTATTAATAATAATAATAATAAATATTAAGCTGTCAAGGTGTTTTATACCTTGCCATGCAGGTTGTGGAAGATGAATGTCAAGCAATATCTACTACTTCACTATCACGAAGTCAGAGAGAGACTGGAGGGATGGCTTGCACACTGTAAGTATTGTCTGTGACCATAACGGTAAGGTTTCTTATTTCTCCTCCATGCACTTTCCCAAACATTTCTGAAGAAATTTCTCCTTTAAGACAGACCAGGCAGGTGGAAAAAAATAATTAAAATTTTAAAATCACACCCCAAAAAAGAACAACCGCTCCACAACATTAATGTTATTGTCATGGTGTAACCTGGTAGACAACTAAGCACCACACAGCTATTCGCTTGCTCACTCCCTCCCTGGTGGGATCTGGGAGAGAACTGGACGAAGGTAAAACTCATGGTTTGAGACAGAGTTTAACAGGACAGGAAAGGAAGGTAAAGTAATAAACACACACACGCACAAAACAAGTGATGTACAATGCAATTGCTCACCACCTGCCAAATGATGCCCAGACAGTCCCCGAGCAACAGCCATCCACCTAGCCAAATCCCTGCAGTTTTATTGCTGAGCATGACATCATATTGTGTGGAATATGCCAGTTTGGGTCAGCTGTCCTGGTTCTGTCCCCTTCCAGCTTCTTGTGCATCTCCAGCCTCTTCTCTGGTAGGGCAGTATGAAAAGCTGAAAAGTCTTTGGCTTTGTGTAAGCAGTGCTCAACAACTAAAACATTGGTGTGTTAACAACCTATTTTTTCTCCTTAATCCAAAATTTGTATTTCATTGCTATGCCTACTGCACCATTGCTACTAAAAGGTTTAATTGAACTATAGATACCATAGCACATGTAGCTCATTTTTTTTTCAGTTCAGAACAGAATATTTTTCAATGGGAAAAGTAGTAATTATATCTATTATATCTAAATGAAAATCTGCATTGTAAAAGCTGACTAATATTAACAGTTAACACTACAATGTAAAATAACAGTGATGTTGATAGATTAGTTACTAATTAAAACTACAAAATAGTACAAATAGGGACTGACAATAGCTAAGAAGTTTATTTATCAAAAGTTTAAAATGGTTTATCCAAAGGCTACGAAGACCTGATGGTTTTTAAAGTTATTACTCAAATTTAAAATTTGTCTTTAAAAATAAATACTGAGAGTTAGAATATTACTCAGATAACACTAGTATGTTTGTACTGTAAAAAGAGTTTCAATTGCTATTAATTACTCACGAAACACATTTCAGGAAATGGATTTTAAAAAGTGAAAAAATAACAAACTCTAATTGCAGAGGCTGTCTAGGAGTGTTCAGCCACAGAATAAAGACATATATAAATAACTTAATCCATTAAACTAGACAATGTATTTATGAAAATGTTACAAAAACTAGACTAGTATGGAGTTTGTTAGCAAATTTCAAATGTATTAAACCTAAGATGGATATTATAAAAAGTATTTGAAGGGTTTCTAAATTGAGCAGTCTCTACTTTTATTTAGCTTTAAAATTCTTTTATTTGTCTATGTCAGTAGTGTCCAGATGTGTGAAAACACTGAGAACAACTCAACTCAGAGAAGAAGTGAATGTTCAGGGCTGTTTTTACTTTATCTGCCATCAACTAAGAATCATTGTCATGAGGGAAAATGATATGTGTGAACTTGCAGCATACAAGACACATACAGACACACACACATTCACATTTTTTTCTTATAAATTTATAATGGGATACCAAAATATGATTGCACTTTACAATGCAAACAGTTTCTATCATTAAATGCAAGGCTATTTAAATCTCATAGGAGACAAACATACTCTTGAGGTAATAATACGAATATATTTTTATGAATAATTATGGTTTTAAGGATCTTGTTTATTTATATTTGCCCATATATATATATATCATCCATTAAAGTTTAATTTTGCATCTATAAATTTTTTTGCTTAATACTGGAAATAGACTGTAGACATACTTATTTTTTTAAATTATTTTATTATTATTTTTGCTGCAAAGTATACCGTCTTACACATACAGCAAAGAAAACCACATGGCTAAAATATTGCATAAGAAAATTACATGATCCAGCCAACACAGAAACTGACGTGACAGAATGGAAAAAGCTAATGTCAGGATACAATGTTCACTGCATTAAGTAGTACGAGAGTTCTTCTCTTTTGTTTTTTTCCTCCACTGTTCCTACTAAACATCTGGAAGCAGAGTAGGAAGCTCATACACATCTGATTCGCTGGAGGGTACCTTCAAGAGGTTTCTGTTCTTGAATTTTCCCTTTCTTAACCAGCTACCCATGCAAAAAAGGATACTAAGGGATGTCTTTTTTTTTTTCCCTTACTGTAATGATTTATAATGATTTATTATAAATTTTTATTGGAATAAATCAATTGTACTATTCAACTCATTTCTTGGCAACAGACATATGAATACTTGTGTTCAGGAATATAATATGACGACCACTGTGATACCACTGTGATACACGCTATCTAAGCATAGGTGATAGTGTTTATCCAGTAAGCTTATGACCCAAATACAAAACAAATGGGGATGTGTAGGCAGAAAACACCACCAAATATATATATATATATATTATTAAAAAAAAAAAAAAAAAAGAAAGATGAGATCTTGAACTTTTTCTGCTTACTACTAATACATCTTTCATATATGAAAAAAGTTCATCTTTCATATTTGTAAAAGTTCAGTTCTCCAGTTGTTCCTTCCTCAGTATTTTCAAGTTCTCTGGTGTATTTCTGATCTTTGTAGAGATGCATTTGTATTTAGGAAGTGAAAATTAGAGACTTATTTAGCTATCCTAATCACTTTCTCTAAATCTTATATGTGTTTCACATGCTTGTAGTTTATGCACACCATAAAAAGCAATTAAATTCATACAACTAAGAAAAAAATAAAGGAGAAAAATCCACTAACTTTATTCATGTAATTGGCTCAGTCAGTAATCAAGAAAAAAATATATATTCATTTGAAAATCAAACAATGTTTAGTACAAGCTGTTAAATAAAGGTATATTCAGCCAGATAAACCTCAACAGATGTATAAAAGAATATGGTATCTGACTTATTTTCTATATAGTTGTGATATATGGCCCAGACCTAGGCTGTAAAGACAACAGAATATGCAGAAACACAGTAACAGGCCCATCTGGCATGCTGTCTGTGCTGTACACCTTGGAGGAACAGAGTTTCCCAACCTTTCCTCCATGTTTCCTCCTTTCTCCCCATAATTTGTACTTTTTTCTTGCATAAAGGAAAAACACAGTTAGAAGCACAGTGTCATGCTTCTATTTTAAGTACAAAGCATTTTTAGGATTCATCATAAAGCCTACATCATAGACAGAAAGTAGTATTTTTTAACCAGCAGAAACATAATTGGGGAAAAGGCACAGTTTTATCACAAACTTCTATTACAGACAAATGTTATACAGTATAAGGTGCGGATCAAGCATGACTGAACAAACTTGAAAAAGAAGAAGACAAATTTCCATATGGTCAGTACCTTCTCCCTGAGTTTTTTGTTGAAATTCATATAGGTTAGAAGGATACTTTAGATCCTTAGAAGACAAAACAAACAAGCAAACAAAATCAAACAAAAACTTCAATTATTCCACTTGCCGCAAACAAGTGCTACCGTATGCAATATATTACCTACTTGCTTATTAGAAGTAGAATATTAAAAGTGTTTTTCATCCAAAGATAGAATTTTAAAAGAAAAAATCTAAATGTATAAACTGATAATTTAAATATTTTTTTCGACATGATCATAAAATTACAGAGTGAAGCAACATACATGCATGAAGATGACTTTATTATAATCTATTTTCTACTGTAATCTAAAAATTACACTTAAATAACATTTAGAGAAGTCACAAAGTATGTGAAATTTATGGTCTAGTATATTCCATAACTGCCAAAATGCTTTTATTCATAATGGATGACATGAAATTATTCATTTTTGCTTGGAGTGGATTGGTCTTATCCAACTTCATATGAGTAAAGTATAGCTGTTTATATGAGGTACTTTCCATAAATTTCTGTTTCTAATCATTTTTGCAGTGCAACTATTCTAGCTTGTCTTAGCTTTAGGATGAAACTTTGTCCTGGTTTTGGCTAGGATAGAGTTAATTTTCCTCCTAGTAGCTGGTAGGGTGCTGTGTTTTAGATTTAGGATGAGAATAATCTTGATAACACACTGATGTTTTAATTGTTGCAGAGCAGTGCTTACACTAAGCCAAGGACTTTTCAGCTTCTCGCTCTGTCCTGCCAGCGGGCAGGCAAGGGGTGCAGCAGGAGCTGGGAGGGGACAGAGCCAGGACAGCTGACCCAAACTGGCCAAAGGGGTATTCCATACTATCTCATGTCATGCTGAACAATTAATATGGGAGGGGCTGGCTGGGGTGGGGGGACTGACTGCTTGGGGATAGGCTGGGCATTGGTCAGCGGGTGGTGAGCAATTGCATTGTGCATCACTTGTTTCGTACACATTAGTAGTAACAGTGCTATTATTATCATTATTGCTGTTCTTGTTATTGTTATTATTATCCTTTCTTTTCTGTCCTAGTAATCTCTCTTTATCTCAGCCCACAGGCTTTCATTTTTTTCTGATTCTCTCCTATATCCCAGAGAGGGAGGGGGGAGGGTGAGTGAACGGCTGTGTGGTGTTTAGCTGCCAGCTGGATTAAACCACAACAGCCCTTGGCTCCATTGATTCATAAAAGGAGCTTTGCATAACCAGCTCCAGAGACATACATAAACAAGATATACATCCACTTAATTAGAGAAAAGGCAAAACCTAACATTTCTCTCAGACTTTTATATTTGGTGGGAAATTCAAGAAGTTCTGGTTTTCAAGTGAACCAGCAACAGACTTATCCCCTCCACCACACCATATAAATGGTTATTATTTCATGGTGTTTTATTCTGCTACCAAACAAGAGAATGTTAAAAAATATAGAGAGACAGAATGAAATCCTTCTTTGTTGATGACAGTGGTAAAGTTCAATTCAAATGGATTCAGAATTTCATGCTCCAGGTTTACCATTCCCTGTATTTTTAAATCAAACTTCACTTCTACACTGAGAACTGCTTAGAGGAAGCCACTCAAATCTTTGTTAACTTTATGGACTTCCAAGGAGCACAAAGAGATCTTTTGGACAGCTTATACAGAACAAGGATTAAAGAACTTAACATTTATGAGCATCTCTCTTCTAGCACAGACAGCATTTATATTACTGAGCATTTATAGTCCTCACTTCAGTTGACTGAATCATCCCCAGTGGCGCAGTCTCACTTTTGACCTACATTGATCCCAGATCACCCACAATCTGAACAACCACTCCCGCTCCCCTGCTTCAGCTGTAGGGACTGTGATGTCATGAGATAAATCAACACAGCTTGATTGACTGAAGTCTAATACCCAGGCATGTAAAATACACATACTTATATATCTAAAACATCGGTGTATATTTAAAATTTTCAGTGGGCTAAACTTTTTGACACATTGTTAAACATAGTGTGAAAGGAGATAACAGACATCCAGGCTGGGAGAAATGAGCCCCATCGGTCTACTACAAAGAAGTGAAGGTGAGCACTAAACCTGAGACTAAGAAACACCAAAATGCATACAATAGATAGTAAATATCTCACTTCTAGTTTTGTACTCTCTTTCTTTCACCTTCAGAATAATGTTCACCTCATAAACCATTAAGTATAACTGCTCTGAAACAAAACAAAAGGCACAAACGAATAACAGAAGAAATAAAATGATCAGGAGAGAATGAAATATATTTGATTTCATATTATTTTTTCTTCTTGAGTTATCTTCCCACCTCTTTGAAGTCTTTCATAAAATGTTTTGCTTCTGAGGCACATGTAGATAAACTAAAATTAAAATTACAATATCTAACAAATATTATAACAAATATTATATTATTATAACAAATATCAGCTTGATACTGAATCCCTGTTATAATCTTATTTTTCACTTCCTCACAGGCAACACGTAGCTTGTATAACTATAAATAATTTTCTTTATTTTTATATTCTTTAAATTTCAGGTTTTTTTGGTGTTGTCGTTTTTTTTAATATCAATCAAAATACTTCCATTACTGTTTTCAAATTAATAACATGTAAAGTTAATCCATTACTATTTTCAAATTAATAACATGTAAAGTTATTTTATTCCTGGTGTTGCTTGTCACATTGTTACAGTGATCATACTAAAACACATTCATATTTGATATTATGCATGATAATATCAAAGAGATTTTATGATTCAGTTGCTCTCTAGCAGGCCAGAACTTTCTACTTTGAGCTTATTGTGTGACAGCAGGTGAAAAATTTGCAGCTTATTCATATTTAGAATCTTAATGAAAGCAGTGCAGACCTATTGCAACCCCTGAAGAGGTTTCAAAACATGATGGTAATAGGTGGTGCTTCAGAAACTAACTGGAGGGGAGAGGGAGAGGGAGCAATATTCTGTTGAGATATTTCAGAAGTGCATGTGTACTTTTCATACATACACACATATAAACATGATTAGCCAAATAAAAAGAAGATAAATACAAATTTTCTCAAGTCAAGCTTAAGAAGTCTGATTTTGCCAGGTATTTGTTCATGAGTTTAAAGTTCAGGAATGTTTGTAATTAAAGCTCTATGGGATACGGTAGTCTCCTGATTTAGTTCCCATTGAATTCAGTGGGAATTTGATACTCCACTGTTAATGACAGTAGGATAGATGAGAGTGATGTCTTTTCACAGCAAGTGCAGAACACTCCAGATACTTCCAATGCCTTAACTGAATACATTTGTCGTGATATTTAGACTTACTGCCATTACTAAATGCTAGAGTAACTGTAAATTCTGTTGTTCAGAAAACTAGATTCGACTATCTACACCATTTTGCATAACTGTAATAAATGTTTCGTCATTTATCTATTAAATTGTTGCACACTTGTATTTTATTTCTTCAAAAATATTTTCTATTTTTTAATGATAAACATTTTTTATAATTACAAAGTTAGATAACTCTAAGACACTGTGATATAGCCACTGAAATTCCAAAGACTGTCTCTGCTCTGATGCCTTTCAGAGCCTTAGAAGCAAAATACAATTTAAATGTGACATCTGGTAGAGTTATTAAATCTAGCAGCAGCTGAGGAAACATAAAAGGATTCTTCTTTTAAACAGAAAAAAAAAAAAAGCTGTCATTTTACAAATACGTATTCACTATTTCAGCTACTGGTATATATTAGAGAAGACTACAATAATCAGAAAGAATTTGAATGATCTACAAAACAAAGTATATAGTAAATTACAAAGATAGCAGATGTTTCAGCATTTATTTCTCTTCAAGCCTTCTGCATTCATACATTTCCAGGTCACATATTCAGTGAATATGTCTTTTCTCCAATTAATTTTTGACTGCATATTCCATTCCATAGCACATAGGACATTTTGTTACTTTATCTTGTAATGATGTCTCAGCCAGATCAGAGAGATGTGATATAATTACTGACGCATTATAACATAGTGTTTTTTTTTTTTTAAACAGCTCTTCCATAAGCAGCTCCTTGAATTTCAGATGTCTGATTTGCTTTATCACAGGGGACTTTATTATAAAATCATTAGTATTTTTACTTTGTGCATGTCTTTATCTAGGCATGACTAACTGGTGTAGAATAAAACCTTTTCACAACACGCATATTTTCACAAACAGTATATGTTATGTGATCCTTCCCAGCCTGGTTTCAGTCACAACCAAAACAACAACCTAAGAATTGACTAACCTAACCCTGTTTACACAACGTAGTACTTCAGTTTCTAAATGATGCCCATTGAGTTCAGATGAGAAACACCAACACGCAATGCATAACTTTCTACTCAAATGGTTGGATTTTTTGTTTGTTTGTTCTTGTTTGGTAGTGTTGTAACAATCTTTCCTTGAAAAGTTCTTTTTCCTAATTTTACATGCCCAATATTTATTTAAAGGTTTGGAGAGAAAGAAAAGATCTATAAATACTATACTATTAAGAAGAAAAAAAAAAAAAAAAAAGCCATTGACATTAGAGGACCAACGTCTTCTGCTCATTGTTGCTTGAGAACTTATTCTCTAATCAGAGATACAGTACCAAAATAGTAACACTCTGTCCAGATCTATTTGGGCCCTCAGACACAAAGACAGCAAAATATGATGGTAGCTGTGGGATTGGTTTACAGTAGTTCTATTCTGAAAAACAGAGAAAGAGATTATCTTCTTCATTCATAAAAGTGAAGGTTAGATAGTGGGTTTAACAATTGACTGAGATCAAACTATTTCAGACCAAAAAAAAGTAAAAAAAATGGCTAAAAATCTGTCTAGAAGGTACAAAATATCAGATATGCTAGAATTCACAAATATTACTTTTTTTTGGTATAAAGATCTCACTAATTTAATGCCAATCTCTTGTAGTTGGAACGATGAAATCTCTTTATATTATTTGTGAAATATTCAGACTATTTCACATGTTAGTAAGTTCCTTACCTAGAAGTTCAAGGACTAAATTAGAGCTGTAAGATCTAATTTTTCAAAGAAGGCGTGTGCAAAAGAAAAATATCAAGTCTTGGAAGTACTGAGCAACTCAAGCTGTTAAACAACCATTTTGTCCTATGACAAAGCTGGTTTGGCAACCCCTCCCAGCTACTCACACCATTTCTTTTCTTGCCTTGGCATTTCTCAGCTGTGCCAATGCAACTATTTAGAAGTCTCCACATCAAACTGAATCATTAAAATATTCCTGGCTATAAGTCATTTACTTTACAACAGAGTCAAGAATAAAAACTTTCAAATCATCTCTCTGCCTTCTCAAATGTAACTTTGAATTATGGTTGTGTGAAACATGGCTGAGCCAACTCCCTGCTGATCACTTAAATCTACTACCATGTGATAAAACAGCCTGTGGTTTTACCAGGATTTAGGGGATGAAAGGAAGCCTTACTGTTCTCACAGATAACAAATTCAGACACTCAGGAACCTGCAAATGCCAACATTTTTATTCAGTAAAGATCCCTGCATACCTAAATTCTTCTTCTCATAAATTTCTCTGTCTGCTTATACTTGTAAGCATGTTAAATAGATTAAACATCAAAAATCAGGCTCGTTTCCCTTTTATGTCAAAGAAATATCTAAAAAATACTTGAAGTTACATGTCCAAGAAAAAACATGTTCTATTTCAGTTCTCCAAGGAAGTTTGAGGTCTTACAGCATTACGATCACTACCTAGGGGGATTAAAAATAATAAATAAATAAATAAATAAATAAGCAATCAAACAGACAAACAGAAACACCTTGGATAATACCTGAAAGTAAATCTAATGTTACACTAGTTTGTATTCATTTATTTTTATTGTTTGGAAGTGCCACAGGAAAGGATTAGTTTCACTATAACATGATTGAAAACTGTAATAAAATATATGATTTTCATATAGAGAGTTTAAAATCCGAAGTATCACTTCAGGCCAGTGATTAGAACATGAAAGCATCCAACAGGTTAGAGCGAATATCAACACCTAATTCTAAAAATGATGCCTCAGTAGTAACTGATTATAATAATTTGAGCTTGAGATGAGGGGAAATGAGAGAAAAGGAGGCAAGCCTTAAATGTCAGGATACCCCTAAAGCTCAAAATGGTAATCTTTGAGCCCTAAAATTCTTCTCTCTGTGTTCTCAGATGCAAGAACATACAAGAGTGGAATTCTGGCAGCCTATGTTTTAAAACATGACAGAGGCTAACATGACCCCATATATAAAGTTTGCCTCTCCAGAGGAAGATGACTGGTGAATACTGATGGATATTAGCAAGCATTTTGCTCACACAGAAGTAACAAGTTACCTTGACAACATCCTCCTGCTCCTGCACCGTGTCCTCTAAGCCTCAGGCTTGCTGCAGTATTTCTTCCCTGTCCTGTTTCTCCATCTTAGTCTCTCTCAGCCATGGGCTGTCACCTCTGCCATTTCCTTCCACCCAAATGTTGTTTCAGCTGCCCCAGTAGATGTTATCCTCCATCCTACAGGTGTTCTCAAGGAACAGACATTCAAGCTGGTCATCAATTCCTGTTTCATTTGCTTCTTGTGTGTAGCAGAAGTACCTTGCTGTCTTTGGCTCGGCTTATACTTCCCATAATGATGTCTCCTGGGCACAGGGCAATCCCAATTTAGCCCTCATTTACCAGTGAGCCTATCATAACATATATGGAGCCTGACCCAGATAGGGCGAGTTCTTTTGTATCATTTTGTTTATCCAGTCTCATCTCTTAACCCTTCCAAGAACAATTATCAAAAAACAACTAAATCTGGTATGGGAGATGAAAAATGTTGCTTCCAAGCCAAAATAAATTAGGGCTGACGCCACTTCCAAGTGCAGTCCTTGTCTGTAAAATCATCTATGACCCTCATTCTGAACCCCATTTATTCTAAACCCCAAAGAGGCTTGCAGGCCAGATTTCGCTCCTTTCCCTTCTGCTTCCTGCTGGGGCCAGGCACTAACTTTCTGATGCCCAGAGCATTTCGTATGGCCTAGACTGAGGAGCTTCATGACATTTGCATCTATAAGAGCATCATTTTATGACACACAACTCTAAGGCTTCAAAGAAAACAACAACAACAACAGCAAAAATCCAAGGGAAAAAAAATGAAAAAGGGAAAAAGAGAAAAAAAAAAAAGGAAGAAAAAGGAAAAAAGAAAAGTGAAAAAAATAAAAAGAGGAAAAAAAAGAAAAAAAAAAAAAAGAAAAGTATTCTTTCATTATTTCTCACTACCAAGCAAACTCAATACCATACCAAAACATAACTGAGAAACATACAAGTCTGTTCTTCTGCCACTACCCAGAAGTGACTGGGTAGTGGTAGAAGGGAAAAGAAACAGCAACATGATCTTTCACAACAGATTATTTCTTGCTTATGCATAAACAGAACCAGGTAGAAACTACAGAAATTCTTTTGTTACAGGCAGACAACTTTTCTCTTCCTATGTCTTGTAGTCTAGTACAGCCCTAGAACATAGTTCTTAAAAAGGACAAACTGTTCTCCTCCAGTTTTCGTCAACTTTTGGAAGAATAAGGCAATGGCAATAATTGGAAAGAGAGAGGTTTCTTATCTGATTATTATGTCAATTTTTACTTTGCTAGGAAATGGGTGGCTGTTGTGGTTTAACCCGGCTGGCAGCTAAACACCACACAGCCGTTCGCTCACCCTCCCCCCTCCCTCTCTGGGATGGGGGAGAGAATCAGAAAAATGAAGCCTGTCAGTTGAGATAAAGACAGTTTATTAAGACAGAATAATAATAATAACAATAATAATAATAGTACTAATAATAATAATGTGTACGAAAAAAGTGATGCACAATGCAATTGCTCACCACCCGCTGACCAATGCCCAGCCTATCCCCAAGCAGTCAGTCCCCCCACCCCAGCCAGCCCCTCCCATATTAATTGTTCAGCATGACATGAGATAGTATGGAATACCCCTTTGGCCAGTTTGGGTCAGCTGTCCTGGCTCTGTCCCCTCCCAGCTCCTGCTGCACCCCTTGCCTGCCCGCTGGCAGGACAGAGCAAGAAGCTGAAAAGTCCTTGGCTTAATGTAAGCACTGCTCTGCAACAATTAAAACATCGGCATGTTATCAGCGCTCTTCTCATCCTAATCCAAAACATAGCACCCTACCAGCTACTAGGAGGAAAATTAACTCTGTCCTAACTGAAACTAGAACAGTGGCAGTATAAACAGGGTGATCTTATGAAGAGTCTAGAAAAGAAATGTGGCTATTAGCAACAAAACAGTATCTAGACAAACACTTGAAACGGGAGAAAAAAATATTTTTCACATGGTAATATTCAGAATTCATTTTGCTCAATGCTCCTAAAAGCCTCTTTAACTTTTGCATGCACTAATGAAGTCTATTGACTGCTTTACTTGATTTTTATTTGGTATGTTTGTAAAGAAGGTGGGGAAAAAAAAATGGAAGGTCACATCTAAAAAAGGAGAAGCAATAAAGAGAAGAGTTCAAATACATGGATAACAGACCTCACTGATTGTCCATGATTGTGATGAGATAGTGACAGGCCTTGGGATCCTGATAGACCAGAATTTAACAAAGTTGCCATCAGACTTGGGAGTACCTACTGAAGCCAGGTCATCAGCAATTGGGGATGGCTACTGCAAACCTTCAGTCTCCTTGTGGGAGCAACTTGGGTTAGCAGTGGATTGCACACAGCAGCCTGCAGGTGCTTTCAAGTCTTCTGGACCCCTGTCAGTAAGGCCTCAATATACACCTTAGAAAGCTACTTACTGCTTTGCAGCCTTACAAGAAGTAGGCTGTTTTTCCTTGCACCTTTGCCAACAGAAAAAAAAAAAAAAAAAAGTAGTATTACATTGTTTTTAGTTCTGAAATTGTTTCATTTATTGTTAAGTTCCAGATTTTATCTGTTTCATTATTGAGAAGAGGCACTTATTCCAGATTTTAAAGGAAACAAAGGAAAGGTCTTTCTACAGGCAGTGTATAAAAAAAATAGTATGTTACTTACCAAGTAAATAATTCTAGCAACGCTCAAGATAATACTGCAATTTTGACACATCTTGCAGTTATCTGATTCATGAATCACATTTGGAAAAACATTTTGGAGTGTTTGGTTTTAAAGAAAAGATGTTTGAAGGCTGTATTTAAATAATTCTTGAAAGCTGTGTGATTAGAAGAAGATTGCTATGTGAAGAGGAAAATCACATGCAACAAATAGTAAGTATAGCTTTTACTATAAAGATAGAATTCCCATGTCTTTTGAACTGCTTTCAAAAAATTAAGCCATCTAAAAAATGGCTTTCTCTTAACTCTGATTTATGCTTATCCAGCTAAACAGTCTCAAAGTGAACATCACCAGAGATCTGATAGACACTAGTACTTTCCTATGCAGAATCTGAATCTTTATTACTACTTAAACCTTCTGAGTGTTTAAAATAACCACAAAACAGATCAAGCCAATCTAGAACATCAGGCGTTCAGCTTTACTCTATAATAGAATTTATCACCTACTTTCTCTTGTCAAATCTCCATTGGCTTTAACCAAGCTATGTTAAAAAGGTAGTTAAAAAAGTTAGATAGTTAAAATATAAGAATATCTTTCCTAATCAATTTTTAAGCCAGTTCTTACAAGTAGTGTTATGCTTTCTCCTACTTTGCTCTTCTCCTTGAAGCAGCCCTTTAAAAGGTTATCATATCAAACAGGTGTTGTTACTCCTAAGACAATATTGAGGCCTGCGCTAACCAGTAAAGTCTCACTGTTCCTTTGCAGTTCTTCACCCACATCCTTCTTCAACTGCTGTTCTTTTTATATTGTTAAGCTGTTTCAGGCAAATATCATGTTGTTTTTACACATGTGAATGATGTTTAACAGAACAGAGATTTCAAAGCTCTGGGTCTCTATATGAAGAGTATAAGGAAACTAACCACAATCATGTTAATTATGATCAAGAACTGCTGAATAGTGTTAGATTGTACCTTATGAAACTGTCCCCCTGCTTCCCTCTCTGCCTCAGAACCACTGCAATTGCCACAAACTTATTTTTGGAGCTCTGGAACTTATGCTGTGTGGATTTATACAAATTTTATAAAAAAGGTTTTCATCACACAAACAGTATCTTAAAGTTTATCTGTTTGTTTTTACTCTATGATTTAAAATATATTGAAATGGTCAACTCTGTACTGTTAATGTCTGCTGTCATTAGCAATCTTTTCCAACACTCACATGCAAATTCTGATGATGAAGTTATGTCATGCAAAGAACACCCTTTTAGATACTCCAACAAAATTAGAAGCAAGCTTATTACTGAACCTGAGTTATGAAAGAAAACATAAGTTGCTGCTTTGCCACTTAAAATTATTTAGTTAACTAATTTCAGGGTAGAAATTCAGTCTGATTTCCCACCCAATGTATGAGAAACTCAAAAGATTTCAGGAATAGTATTAGTATATTACAAAATATACTTTACATTGGCTAAAAATATAGAAAACTACATCCTGTAGATGTAAAGTCTCTTGGAATTCATGATGAAAAATGCCTGGGAACAATTCTGAGCTTGAGATATTTAAGTTGTTTAAAATTATGGTTTTTGTTTGTTTGTTTCTTTGTTTGTTTTAAAGGAGAAGAACGACATTTTAATGTCCATTTTAATGACACTTAATGTCCATATTTTACTAATATTGGAGAGGTTATTCAAATACAAGTCTGCTAAGTATGTCAGTTAATAGACTAAACAGATTGATATAATCCTAAATGTATCACAATATTTGCAATAGCTTTAATAATTATCCACATCTTGGCCAAAGGAAAAAAAAAAAAAAAAAATAGAAAAGACTGAAAATAAATGTAAAATGCCCTTGAAAGAAAAAAAAATGACTTTGTATGTCTCTTGATGGTATGAAATCAATTCACTTTAGAAATGTAAACACACACTACACTCTAATGACACACTACATTCTAATGAAAGCAAAGCTGTAGATAATTCTTTCTTACAATGAAAATATGAATTTTTTTTTTTTCCTTAAACAAACCATATATGTGGAAAAATATGAACTAAGCCAGCCTTATAATACAAACAGTGACAAAGTTAATGTCCCTGTGGACTATGTTTCTTAAATTACATTATAGAATTCAAGTACAAATAAATAAATAATAAATATTTTATCATTTTCTGCCAGAAGAAATAGGAAATAATTTAACTACTCAATATTCACAGATTATGCCTCTTGTCTATAGGCATCTTCAATTTCAGGGTAAGATGCTGTTATGGATATGTGTATTCACATGTGTTAATGTCAGAAACATAATCCAATTTTCATGCAGCACTTTATAAATTTACTTTTCATCCTTCCATTTGACATAGATCTAGCAGAAATTTTTGTGTCAGAATACATATATATACATATTATATATATATTATTAAGATGAACAGAGTAGCTTTGTTTTTTTAATGTAAATATTTTGTTTTTCTGAAGCAATTAAATAGTATAGAGTGATAATTTTTTTAGCATCTATTCATAATATCTTTAAATTGAGAGCAATAGTATATTTTATTTGCATTTCTTTAGGGCCATATACTAATGCTTATTCTCACATTAAGCAGTGTAAATAATGATTATTTATTTATTTATTTATTTATTTTTGATAAGCATATGCAAAGATCGGAATTTAAAAGATCTTATTTTGGTCATTCACTATCAGAGTCAAAAACTGCAGCTGCAAACTGAATCCATCATCTCTCATCATCACTAGATTTCAAATTATAGTCAATAGAAAAATGGTGGTTGCTGACTGCAAGTTAAAATAATATGAATGATGGTTAATATCTGCATGCAGAAATAACACTATCAGGTTGGCTGACAGATTCCTGATGATTGGTTACATTTCAGGCAGTGTGAGAGAGCAGAATTTATACAAATTATCCTGATCAGCAGTGTCACATGCAGTGTGACTAAGAAGGGGTATGTTTCACTGTGAATGATTAAATAAAGATGCCCATAATTAGGTGAGACTGTTTTTACTTTGACTCTTTCTCTGTACAAAACAATATTTATGGCAAAATGTTCTAAAGATTCTAACTGTTTTACATTCAAATATCTGAATGCCAACTAATCAGTAGTTTTGGTTATGGTGAATGACCTCTCTTTTCTTTCAGGATTTTTTTTTATTATTATTTTTTATTTTTAATCTTCTCTGCCTCTTTTCTTTTCTTCCAGAGAAAACACTTATTGAGACATCAAATAAACTTGCCAGATAAAAGAAAAACCCTGCCATGCTTAAGTAGCCTGACTGACAATATAAATAAATTGGAATTGCAGTTATTCTTTCCAAGTAATTCCATCAGTATACACTTTCTGAAAAGGGCCTTAAAATGATCAGGAAAGAATAACACACTTAAATATTATTTTTCTTCCCAACTCTTCCAGTATTTATTCACCTTACAGTGCTGTCCAAAAGCCCACGAAAGTTTATAATCGTACACTAACCACTAACACTTGCCAGAAGAGACCATATATAAAGCTATACTCCTGCATATACTTTTGCAGTGGTTTCTGCAAAAGAAAGCTGCATCTCTCAAACCAAAACGTCAAAACTTATCCACTGGTCTATAAAGTGCATTTTCCATTGAGGATAGATAAGCTGACCAATTACTAAATTTATCATACAAAATTTTTAAAATACTTTCAACACTATAATGGTACCTTATTTAGAAATCTATCTTTTGTACTACCATATCAAAATCTGCAAGTAAGTTTGATATTCAACTGTACTTAGATCCAGCTGCTGTCTGGAAATATTAGCTAGAGAATAACATTTATGCTAAGATCCCACATATTAGCTGAGATCTGAAGTGAAAACAAGACCAGACTGATAACGTAAAAGAAATGGCCATTACAATTTTTAGTGAGATGCTAAAAAATTAAGCTAAAACTACTTCAGTGCCACCAATCTACAAGGGAAATGACTTATTTAATGTCTTCATTGATAAAGCAAAACTCTTTTCTTTAATATAATAAAATTTCTTTTATGTTACATGTTTTTCAGTTGGGTTAGTGGTACCATAAAATAATTTTGTGCAATCTTATTGAAATCCTACTTCTGTGTTGATTTAAGAAAAGTACTTTTCAAATTCAAATTCAAATTGGATTTTTTATAGCATCAAATCATGCATGACAAAATTACAGAATTTAACAGTTAAACAGATTACAAATGTCAGTTATGACCTTCAGCTCTGGTGCTTTCACCACAGAGTGTGAAAGCAATAAAACTTTCTCACACAAAAAAAGAGAAACCCGCTGTCTCAAAGCTGATGTTGAGAGAGGGAAACTTTAAAAACATTTTGATTTGTCCAACACAGCTTTCACAGAATCATAGAATTGTTGAGTTTGGATGGAATCTTTCTTGGTCATCTGGTCCATCACCCCTGCTCAAGCAGAGGCAACCAAAGCAGGTGGCCCAGAACCATGCCCAAGCAGCTTTTGAATATCTCCAAGAAGAGAGATCCATAACCTCTCTGGACAACCTGTGTCAGTGCTTAGTCACCTTCACAGTAAAGACGTGTTTCCTGATGTTCAGAGGGAAATTTTTCTGTTCCAATTTGTGCTCTGCTGTGCACCATTGAAAAGAGCCTGGTTCCATCTTTGCATTCTCCCTTCAGGTATTTATAGACATTGATGAGGTCTCCCCTTAAGCCTCCTCTTCTCCAGGCTGAACAGTACCAAATCTCTCAGCCTCTGCTCACAGTAGAGGTACTCCAGTCCTTTCATCATCTTTGTGGTCCTATGCTGGACTCTTTCCAGTAGGTCCAGGTCTCTCTTGGAATTGGGGCCCCAGAACCAGACACAGTAATTTGGGTGTGGCCCCACCAATGCTGAGTAGAGCAGAAGGAGAACTTCTCGTGACCTGCTAGCAGTACTTTGCCTACTTCAGACAAATTTAACAGATTCAGTTCTGCCTTCATTTTATCTGATGAGGTAATAATATTAAGGATACTGCAATTGTTATCATTTTACATAGAAGATGGACCTATTAGTATTTTGGAAAATACAACATTATCTGTGGAGAAAAAATGCTGGGGAAGAATCAATACAAGCCTTGTTTATTTATCTAATACAGCCAGTTGTACTGATCCTATATAAGCATTAAATTTGATTTCAAGCAAGGGATTAGATCTGTGGGTGTTTTTTTTGTTGTTGTTGTTTGTAGAGTTTTGCACATAATGGATTGAACTGCACTGGTGTTCTAGTAAGGACTGCATTTTTGAATCATATTTTGCAGTCATGTCTGACGTACTATCCATTGAGTTGTGATATGAATTAGATTACTTATAGGTGAAATAAAACTGGAAGATGCATTTAATGCAGTTTAAATGCAAAAGGACATTTGGACTGAAGCTAATCCAAACTAAAAAACCCTGCAATGTGTATATCATGAATTCAAAGAACAGCACTTAACTAAAGCGGGAAGAACTAAGAGAAGACAACAAATATAGAGTTCAAACCTAAACTATCCATAAAAAAAAAAAAAAAAAAAAAAAAAACTTTAACTTTTCACAGAAGATCAAATAAATTAAACATTTTTCAGAGCCAAGTGTTTGGAAGGCAGAGATAATAAAAGGGGTAAGGAATCTAACTTCCTAGCCTCAGGCTTCCTACTTTTATTCAAAGCAAGAAACACTTAAGTTCTAATCACTGTTCTGGTGAATATTTAATTACTTATTAAAAGTAGAAATATTTCAAAGGTAGGACTGAGAGTACTTGTTTGCTCAATGATTGTGAGACTCCTTTAGAAAACATAGATTCAAATCACCTTACAAATAAGTAGAAATTGATTTCAGATCTCCCATCAAAGCATTTTTATGCAAAGATCTAAAATTTAATCCTAAAGATTTGTATATATATATGTGTGTGTTTATTTATTTATTTATTTTCTGGCTAAAGCCATTTGACAAATTCTAGATAGCTTTGCAGATAGCATCAGGATCACCATAGTAATTTATTTATCCATCCTATGTGTGTGCAGGGAGGGGAGGGAGAAGAGCTTCATTTGATTTACTCTTTAGTATCCTACAATCCTGCTACACAGTAAATAGAAAGGCTGCTACAACAGCTGCTTAGAAACAAAATGTTCCTCTGAGCATGTGTCTACCTAAGCATTTTAGTTCAGATCAGGAATGCACTCTGGAAGTGAATCCTGAGTTTTCCCACTTCAGCTCTGTGGTTCACATCAGAGAACAACCGAGGCAGATAAACAGGATTCCTTTCAGAGGAAACTAAACTGGAAGACACAGTCCAGAAATGAATGGGCTTCAGCTGCCTCTGTGTCCTACAGACCAGACCAGATTAGACTGGTCAATTATACTTTAGTATAACGAAGTAAAATTCCCAAAAGATATAGCATGGATCTTGGATCCTCAATATCAGCTGCTTCCCTGTACAGCTTTGCTCCTATTTCTCTGCAATATTTATTAAATGGATATACCCTGAGTAACAAGTGTACCCTTCTCTCATTTTGAAAACAAAGATTCATCTCTGCCATCTAGTATCAGATTTACTTGAGTTTTTTAGTTTCTCATTAGCACTGAATTCAAAAAGGCAAGTTTAAAATTCACACAAGCCAACAAAAATCTATGTGCACCAGCACCATATACACGCACGCTATTTTGCTCTTGACATTAAACTTAAGTAATTACCAGCTTTTCCACAGCCAGGGAACGTTCTGTCTTTCAATTATGTTTCCCTTTGAAAACTTAATCAACATATTTTTTGTTATATACTTCTAGCTAACCTTTTAGAAAGAAAATGAAACCCAGCAAAAGATAAAGCTTTCTGGAAGATAAAGAATGTAGAGCATAATGAAGTGGCATCTAAGTAAAAAGGTAGCAGAGCCATAAAAACTGGTGACACTTTAAGTAGAACATTTCACTATGTTTTTTTGCAAATAACCGTAATAGTATTTCAAATTTCAGTTTCATTAAGTACATTTGGCATGCTTGAAAGTCTTTCTTATTTAACATCTGCCAGAAGCAGCTTTTTCCCCAGGCTATCATGCTTACATGATGCTTTCTGGAATTGCCAGAGCATACTACTTTTCCTGAATTCTGATTTGTTACAGTGATACAAATGCAAAGCCATTTCCATCCTGACTTATATTTAACACATTACACCTACTTATTTTATACTCTAGGGCAGCAATTTTATCTTATTTTATAATTGTGTTCTTGACAATAAATTGGACAATTACCTCCTGAGCAATTTGTATCAACATAGTCCTGATTCACATTCCAGAAAAGCAAGGTTAAGTGCTAACCCTCAAATAATGAGAAGACACAGCTGAGGATGAAAGTCCATTTGAAAGCACAAACCTAACATACTAGTTTTGACTTAAAGCAAGTTATATGGGTTTAAAAATTGCTGTGTAGCAGTCTCCAGTCACTTGTAAATCCAGGCCTCATAGACAAGGCATGCCAAGGAAAGGAATTTCCAGTATAGTGACAATAAGTAGATGTCAACCTATGACATTTTTTGAAACATATTTCTGAACGAAGCTAACAAATCCTTTGAAGTTTAGGCTGATTTAAAAATCAGCTTTCATAGTTTCCCAAACATCACTACTGCATAATGTCAAACACTTTGATCTTTTAGCTGCTTTGCACTAGAACTTTGAGTTTCTAGATTTTTTTATATAACTAAAAAGTCATATAAAATTAGGTGATGAAAATCTGTTTTTCTAATTACATGTACATAAGTACAGGCCAGATCCATGTTTCCAGATTTTTTTTTTTTTTGGGGGGGGGGAGGGGAGTAGATGTTTGTTCTCTGGATTCCACCTTTCTTTAAGTGTTCTTCACGGTACTTAGGAAAACAATAAACAGAGCTGCTCTTTTAGACAAATTGATGTCTTGTCCATTATGGTCATTATATATACCATAACATATTTTCATCTGGATGCTCTGTACTTCACATACTCAAATAGAATGTTCTTAAATTACATTATGCCCTTTATTACCATCTCTCTGCATAATTTTCTAATAGTGAAGGGAATATTTTACCACTGAAGTGATTGTGTATTACTATTATGATGTTATGCACAATGAAACAGCTGTTGCATAAGTAATGTCACAGAGGTGACTGCATTTTATTATGCTCAGTGAATACATTTTCTTTTATGCATAAGGATAGCTATGAGACAAATTACTTTTATCATGTATGTCTCCTTACCTTCACTCTGCCTACTAATCCATCTCCCTTAGAGCTATGTCTAGTTCATGTGAACTTTCCAACTAGCCTCAAAAAAAGCCTGCCAGAGACGCATTCTTGGGGACAAAAACTTACTCTTTAAAGTAGTATGTCACAGGAATAGAGAATAGAATTCAACCAATTTTCAATCTACCTTCTGAAAATGATTTAATGCAAAGGACACACTCAAAAAGACAAGAAAACAAACATCAAAACATCATCTAAATACAATCGTGTGGAGTTTTCGCTGGCTGAAACACTTTTTCCTTCACTGAATTTTGTTTACGTGTCATGGAAAAAAGTTAATGAATACAAATATACCTGGAGATTCTATGAGAAAAAAAAATGTACACACCTCTGGAGGAGGAGCAAACTCTCCCTCATCCAATAATTTATTAATAATCTTTTAGTGATAAATTGCACAGCAATAAAAATTTTTATAAGCCATTAGTTAACATAATCTCCTACAACCGTGCCAAAGAAAGAGTTAAAGTCCAGGATGCTCAGGTTAACTTATCATCTACACAACCTACAGAAGATAGATTAGTGTGCAGAAAGAAAATGAAAATAAATACATGATAAATGTAATTTGTTCTAGGGCTATCTCTATCAGATATTCAATATAAAATTATATTCACTAAGCATAATAAATGCCCTCAACAGAACTTTGCAGACAGACTTTTTCATTTGGAATAATCCTTTACATATAAAGGATATAAATAGTCACTGAAATAGCTAGAATGATTCCACAGCTGAATAGAATAATTTTGAATAAATAGTTTTAAGTATTCTCTAGCAGAAGCTGTAATTTTATTTAAATTCCCTATTTGCCTAGATGAAGACTCTCACCTCCTCTTGGAGTTAGTAGGCAAAAAACATGTCAACATACATTCCAAAATCTTTTTGAGTATAGTCTTAAAAAACATTTTTAATACATCTTTATAACTCAGATATTGCATTTTCACCTCCAATCTCCAGTAATATAGGGAATAAAGTTTACAGAAATCCATAAATATTATTTTGGCATTTTAAGACTTGTTGGAAAAAAAAAAAAAAAAAAAAAAAAAGATTAAGTCTACTAAGAAATTACTCATTACTTTGGTTGGCAAAGCCATCAGATCTGTGTCTCAAATGAAGAAATATATTTCTTCAGTCACCCTGTACAACGTTTCAGAACTTTAAGTTTACAAATAAATTGACAAAAAGGAACAACTAACTCCTCCCCTAAACAGTAATATTTTATCTTTTTTTTTTCTTTTTCTTTTCCCAAGACATTTGTTTGCTTGTTTTGCAAAATATGTCAAAACTGGAGTACATGCTGATGTATTTTATGAGTTCAGAAGCTGTCTGGAGTAAGCCAATTAGACATCATTTTGTATATCACAGAATAAGGATGAAAAATCTTCATGAATTCCAGCACATTGAGAATGAAGGAGGCTTATTGAATTATATATGTAAATTAGCAACACGGTCTTCAGTACTTTCTCTTATTTAATTTCATATTAAATTCTCCTCACTGTATAGACTGTCCCCAAAATCTCAGTTTTGATGTGTTGCATAATTTTGCACTGAAAATATTACTGTATTAAGGATGTGAAGGGGGAGTTTATCACTCAGAAGAGTTACCATCGATTCTAAGAGATGTATTGTGTGAAACATTTTTAGGACGGATGGGAAATGCGAGCAGTGAAATGCATGAATTATTGATCTTTCATAACAGGACATATTAGAAGGCAAAAAGGCATATGTCTATTGTAAAAGAGTTTCTACATTCAACAGCAGAACTTCTCTAGTAAAAGTGCCAAGGACTGAAGCAATAGGTTACACTAAAAGAGTTTATTGACATTTGGAAACCCAAACAAGTCCTGTCCTTCCACTCTGTTATAAGCATTGTGGTGTTTTTTTTGGCACATGATCAATCTAGCATTCTAGAGACCTAAGCTTGTCAAAGGCACAAATAAACCTTTACTTCTCTAGTTGATGTTTCTGTATCATGAGAAAAGAAAAGTACTTGGAAAAAAAATGTCAGGTGGTATATAAGTTCAGTTTTGGGCCCCTCGCTACAAGAAGGACATGGAGGTGCTCAAGAGAGTCCAGAGAAGGGCAACGAAGCTGGTGAGGGGTCTGGAGAACAAGTCTTACGAGGAGCGGCTGAGGGAGCTGGGCTTGTTCAGCCTGGAGAAGAGGAGGCTCAGGGGCGACCTTATCGCTCTCTATAGGTACCTTAAAGGAGGCTGTAGAGAGGTGGGGGTTGGTCTATTCTCCCACGTGCCTGGTGACAGGACGAGGGGGAATGGGCTAAAGTTGCGCCAGGGGAGGTTTAGGTTGGATGTTAGGAAGAATTTCTTTACTGAAAGGGTTGTTAGGCATTGGAATGGACTGCCCAGGGAGGTGGTTGAGTCGCCATCCCTGGAGGTCTTTAAAAGACGTTTAGATGTAGCCCTTGGTGATATGGTTTAGTGTAGGACTTGTTAGTGTTAGGGCTGAGGCTGGACTAGATGATCTTGGAGGTCTCTTCCAACCTAGACGATGCTGTGATTCTGTGATTCTGTGATTCTGTGATAAGTGAAATAATAATATCACAGCCACCACATCATTTATCAGAAATATTTGTATGGGTTCCTAATTCAGATCTCCCTCCCTCAGAATATTTTCTTTGATCTAAGGTGAAAAAGTTTTTGACTGAA
Source organism: Anser cygnoides (assembly GCF_040182565.1). Classification (NCBI taxonomy): domain Eukaryota; kingdom Metazoa; phylum Chordata; class Aves; order Anseriformes; family Anatidae; genus Anser; species Anser cygnoides. The sequence continues at coordinate 104,755,737 of NC_089874.1, read as the reverse complement.
TCATAATACATAATTTTATGTTTTCCTGTGAACATTTTTAAAAGATTGTGCAGTTTCTTTTTGTGATTCAAAAGCTCCTAACATTCTTTGTTGCTTTTTAATTTAGATATTGTGCTAACAAATACATGAATATTTTAATAAACAACAACAACAACAACAAATGGGCAGATGGAAGGATTTGTCAGCAAAACATTTCTAAGAACCCTTACTTCAGCAAAATTGAAATGAAATGCACTTATTGTTAGATTTACTAATATTCCAATCTCTTCATGAATTGTGTATGAAAGTAGAGCTTAATATTTCAAGAATTGGCCAAGTTTATGAAAACAGGTAAAATAAAATAAAATCAAACACATGCACACTAAGAGACTGCAATATTACCATAAACTTAGATGCAGAGTGTTGGTTTAAACAAACAGCAACAAACTGTGCAAGCAAAACTCAAGCATACTATATTGTAATTAAGTAACAAGAAGTAACATCCCAAGAGATGAGCATACTTTTGAGAACTGAAAAATATCTGTTATGGATAGCTTATCTGTAATTTAATGTTAAAGAAGATTTATTTATAGGCTAACAAGAAGCAGAGATGTGTAGGGTACAAATCAAACTGTTAATAATCATTGACCACAGGATGCATCAATTTATAGATTAGGGCCCTCTTTCATAAAGGTATTTAAATGTGCACTATTTTCTAACATGTAAAGAAGCCTGTGGAAACATTTATTGAATACAAATTTTAACAGACTGTACCATGCTATAAATAAAAGGATTTTCATCCTAAAGATATGAGCCTTTTCCTCTTTACAGACACAATGTTAAAGAACAATACCAAAATGCACTTTAATTATTTTTGTCCACATTAAATGCATTTCTAGTTTTGCTTACATGAACAATCTCTCTAAGTTTACCGTGGCTATAATATGTGTATAAAAAATCCAATTCTTATCCCTAGACGGATCTAACATTATCTTTTATGATAAAAGTAGAAGTAGCCAAATAGGAAATCACTATATCCAAAGAATCTGTATTCTAGCTGAAATCAAAAAAGGCTGCGTATTATGAACACAATGAAGAATTTCTAGTGAACTAATAAGTGGTTAATGAATATGAACATACAGAACTCTGAAGATGTGTGAATCAGTACTTCTGTTGTTGTTGTTGTTGTTAACTGTTTCCCCGTGTCTTACTTTGTGCCCTCCTGTCACTTAATACTATACAAACATCTTTTCTAGATTTACTGAGTGTGTCCCTTGCTCACTCTTCCTGGTCTGTTGTATTATCATAGAATGACAGAATGGTTTGGATTGGAAGGAATTATGAAGATAACAAAAATACATTAAAAGTTTTAAGATGTTTTAAAAGTAAAGGAGCAGTACTGTTTTGTATTGTTTTCTACTGGTTTGCTCTGGTTTTTCCTTCAGTCTTCTAAGGTAGCAATGTGTGTAACTCACATAAACAAAGTATATATAAGGAGAAAGATATGAAAGCTCTAAAATGAACTGACAAAGCTTTTCTATTCATAAAATAAACCTAGCTTATAAAACTTATTTTTGAACACACTACAATCCTTACCTTTGGCTGGTATATCCAGCCAACAAGAAATTCAATGAAAGAACACGTCGTTCCATGCCATTGTCCCTTCAGCTTGAAAAAGAAAGCTCATGGCAAGAGACTTTTTATGACTATTTAGTCTTTACAGGATACATATTAATTTGTGAAAGCTAAATTCAATTTGATCTAAATCATAAAATGAACTCAATTAATTTAAAAATTACCCAACTTCCAGACCACCTCCACTCCTGCCTCTTTTTTATTGTTTGAACGATCTAAATTTGTTCAAGGTACGACTACGTATTACTTATTCAAGAAGGCCACTCACGCCCACCATAGTCATGTTCTTAACATAAAACTTTTACTAGAATTTATGTAAACTAATACATAGACAATAGGGTCTACAGTTGAAATAACCTTCCATATTACTTAAGTGTACTGGTATACTGTCAGATAACTACCATGCAATATATATCAACATGTTCGTATACTCCACTTACATCAAATCTAGAAATACAATTTTTAAAACAGTAAGATATCTGAACAGCGAGTGTCACTGCATCGGGGGAAGTGTTCCCCAAATATTATCACCGTGTATCTGCACCTCTATACTTAAAATTCAATTTCATTGAACATGTTTTCCTGTTCATGGATGACTGCAGAGTTGAAAAATTTAGATTTTGTGACAAAGCCATGATGCCAGGCACAACATAAGTAGGAAAAGGACAAAAGAATTCTGAAAGGTCTGTGTGTGTTCAGCAATATCCTCCAAACTAGCAATAAATGGCCACATGATGCTTTGCAAAGTAACTTTTCCACCACCAGTGTCACTTAGAGGAAATGTCAGCAAATTGCTGCCTGCTGAGGAGCAATTTGTTATCCAGGCAGTAGGAAATGAAGTGATACCAGCAGGAAGTGAAAAATACCTCCTATGTCTCATGTAGTCCCTGGAACTTAAACAGTTATGTTCAAGTTTATACAGTTCCCGCAATGCAGCGCTAAGAGGTCTTTATATTCTCTAAAAAGAAAAATTATCCTTTAGAGATCAGTTAAAAGTTTCCTTGTGCTTTGCATACTGCACAATTTATTCGCCATCAAAAAAAAAATAAAAAAATAGCAATGGTCAAAGCATGTATTTCTAATATTAGGTATAACTGAATATTTTTACTCCACCTTCTACATTCCTCATATTTCCAGCTACTTTAAGTCTGTAGGATGTTTTTGTCTTGTTTACTCTGAAAATTCAGGGAAGAGTTAATCTCAGAAATACTGAAAAGTAAAATATGAAGGTGAAAAGATTGTTTGATTATTTAGAATGTTTATAGTTATGTTTAGAAATAAGAAAGTAGAAATCTGAGAGCATTTCTGAATGATTGTGTACAGTATAGCTATTGACAAGAAAATAAATTTCTTAATTGATTTTATGAGTCTAGGTATTAATCTGCACTCTGCAAGGATAGCCTCACTCCTAGAAGATAAAACAAAACCACAACAACAAGAAAATCCCTGATGTACCATATTTAGACAAAACTTAGCGGTTGAAAAAATACTTCCTTTTTCAGATTAAAAATGTAGTAACTTCAACATATTTATGTGTTTACAGATAATTTAGGGTAAATATTAAGCCTCTGTAATTCAGCAGGGAGTTATGTTAAAACTGTTTTATGGAAATCGTTATTATGAAGCACTCAGTAACAACATTTAATTTGTGCCAGCTATTCTTATGGTTATTGCCATTCTCCTCCTAAACTTGACAGCAACAAACAGCCCTGGAAGAGCAAATCTCATTCAAGATAACATAATGTTTTAGAAGTTACACCGCCTGTCCATTTTGTCTTTTCCACAGCGTGCTCTGAAAGCAACTGAAAGTAAGTATGATGAGGTAAAAAATATCTGAAATGTTAGGTACCCATTTAAGAGCCCTAAGGACCAACAGCAGCACCTTAGACGTTAATCTCTTTCATCTTAACAGCCATCTAGTCTACTTTTCTACACTATTCAATAGTCAAAAGCAGTGTTTACTGTACTAACCTTAGGCCAACCATATCATGAGAAGCAATAGCCTTTCACTATCTAATGCTAAAAAAAAGAAAAAAAGAAAAAAAAAAACAGCCTTTACAACACTCATCTAATATTGCCTGGCAGTATTCTCTGATCTAGTATTGGTTTCAGAAATGTGGTTTGGCCTGGAAATGTCTTCAGGATGGAGAAGTAAAAAATTCTTACCATTTTCAGACCTACAAATTATTCACAGTTCTTTTTGTATAGTGTGTGTTCTCTCTATCCATGATGTACACATATTACTTCCTTTTATCCAATTCTAAATTACTCTATCATGAGAATTTGTATTTTGAGCACAGCAGGATAAAATAACAGTACCTGAATGCTTTTTGGGTATTGGTCATATTATCCAATTAACTAAGTTTTTTTGCTAGGACTGTTTCATCCTGCCATCAAGACCAAGCATCAGAATAATAAACAATAGGTCTTTTTGCTGGGAGAGTGATGTAAACATCTAGCTTTGTGGCTCAGCATCCTGAAAAACATGCAAACTGCTTTGAGGGCTTTGAATGGCTGATTATTATCTATCTCATAAATCATATTATATATACAAATCAGGTGAACAGGAGGTTTGGAGCTTTGATGACTTTCTCTGAAGTATAAGATAACTGTTTTTATATGCCACTATTCACAAGAGAAATGTTAGGGCATATTTCAGACAGTATTATAACTGGTCCTATGCTTTGGTCCACAGACTCTCAACATACAGATTTAAGGCTCCTGGAAAAACTGAACACTCAACACTGTCTGTAAATCCCAGTTAGAGAATTTTCTTTTATCTGCATTGTTGTCTGAGCACTCTGGTGTAAGAGAGGGAGGTTGCTTTGACAGATTGGTCTCAAGATTCCCTATTTTTAAGCCCTAGCTTAATTATTCACCTACTTTCTTCAGTCCTCCATATTCAGATCCTGTCTCTCACAGTGCTTCTCTAGATCATTCTGAACTAACACATTAATAACATGAGTACTCTGCAAGGATATCCAAAACAACTTTTGCTGGCCCTTGTCGCTGTCAGATATCTTTCTTTGTAGAAGATGGTGCTATGCAATGGTATTATTCACAGGCAAAAAGTGAAATGAAGTCCTGTTCATTTTCCTGACACATACTAGAGAAGTGGCTTTTACTGCACCATCTTTTGGGAGTAATGCAATAAAAAGCCCACTTTTTGGATTAACCTATTTAAATTGGCCCTCAGAGCCTCTAGATATATTCCTGACATTTGTATCTATAGCTTTTCCATCCTTAACTCCTACATAAAATGTAAAATAAAACTTGCTTAATTTATCTGAAGGTAAATTTAATGCTCAAAAATTATTGACTTGAGAATTTAAATTTAAACCTTCTCACCAAAGAAGAAGTACAAGCTTTTCTCCAAAAATCTGTCTGAGGGTGTAGCATGTGATAAATGAAGCAGAATGTTACAATTACTTTTTTATTTTATGTTGATAATAATTCTGTATGATCAGTTTCCACTGATTTATCTTTGTCATCCTAGTATGTATATAGGGTGACTGACTATACCTTTATACCTGACTTATACCTTTTCTATACTTATACCTTTACACCTTTTCTTTCCTCTTTTGCCTAGGTTCTCCATCTTCCCTACAGCACAGTGTTTCAACATTATTAACATTTACAGACTATTGAAAGTGATTTCAAACTAGACCCTTTTCCTCAACTTGCCACAATGCTGTGCATGAATATACATCCAAAGAATTTATACTAAAAGGTTTCCCAAAATATCAGATTATGTTCCCTACTCATAAACATTGTTTTCCATTAATTTTTAAGAGCATTTTCTGCTGAAGATATGAACATAATGCAGCATTTGTTTTACTATTGTTACATCTACAATAAGAAATGAAAAGAATACATTATGGTGACAAAGCTAAGGAGACAAGTAAGAAAGAAATGTCATCATGTAGAAATTTAGTAAACATGCTTGTGAAATAGTCATTATTTATGGGGAAGAAACATAAATATGTTTTCAAAATTATAATTACATAAAATTATTATAATTTATTTAGAAAATAAACATCTTTACAAGCTTGCCTATACAATAGTAGAAGTATGTTATATTACAAATATTTCTACATAGCTGAGAGATGGAGAATATTTTGCTTGCCTTTATGGTAAGATAAATTAAAGAAATCCCAGGAGTTTCTATCTTCAATCATACAAGGGAGAAACTATCTGGAGTAGCATACTTGTATGAAACAGAGAATTAAGTATATATCTGAAAAACTTGCCTCATTCCATTGTGTTTAATACTACCTTTCAAGTAAGTGTAGCCTGTTCCACAACAGGTTCATCAACTAATTTTATGCGGCTATACCCTATTTCACAATCAAGATATTAAACAAAATATTCACAACTTGAAAAGATATCTTCAGAATAGATTGGATCCTTATTTGTTAGTAAAACAATTCTATTTAAATTTTCAATCACTTGTGCATTTGTCTTTTCCTAGCTGCAATTAGACAGTACATTAACCTGTTTCTAAGACTGCCAGTTAAAAATGACCTTACTTAAGATGTATTCAGTTAGGTTTAAGCAGTCATAGAAACAGAATCATGAAGGTTGGAAAAGACCTTCAAGATCATCTGGTTCAACCATCTCCCTACTACCAATGTCACACACTAAACCATGTCCCTAAACATCAAATCCAACCTTTCCTTGAACACCTCCAGGGACAATGACTTCAACACTTCCCTTGGCAACCCGTTCCAATGCCTGACTACTCTTTCCGAGAAGAAATGTCTCCTAATTTCCAACCTAAACCTCCCCTGGTGCAACTTGAGGCCATTCCCTCTAAACCTATTACTTGTTACCTAGTAGTAAGAGTAGTAGTAGTAAGAGTAGTTAGTAGTAAGAGGCCAACACCCAGCTCCCCACAACTTCCTTTCAGGTAGTTGTAGAGAGGGATAAGGTCTCCCCCAAGCCTCATCTGCTCCAGACTAAACAACCCCAGTTCCCTCAGCCACTCCTCATAGGACTTGTGTTCCAGGCCCTTCACCAGCTTCACAGCCCCTCTCTGGACATGTTCTAGGACCTCAATGTCCTTCTTGTCACTTTGGAGTTTTTCTTGGGAACTTCAAGCAAATGGATCCTTACAGAATTAATTTTACAGTCGCTAAATTCCTGGCTATCTCTACTCTTGCTAGAATTAGAAAAAGGTTGTCAAGGATGTCCATAAGGAGCTCTGCAAAGCAAGAACTTGTACCTAGATTAACCAGTAAAGCATGCATCCACCTTTTTTTTTTTTTTTTTGGCCAGGAAGAAAGAACTTAATTTACCTTTTGGCTTCACATCTTTTTGTTCAGTCATGGCTTCATGACGTGAATTATTAATACACTAAGCCTCAGGATATATGTAAAGGGCTATATCAAAATATGAAATCAACATCACCAGAAGGTTGCAGAAAAAATACTAGCAGAGAATGAGTTTAAAAACTTCAGCACAAGTGGAAACTGCAGTTCTATAGAAACAGGTTCTATTTACAGAATAGAATACAACAGTATTCTAATTTCTTATTAGAATGCAAAACAAAACTAAACACCATATAGTGAGATAGATATAATAACATCAACACATCAGTAATATTCACAGAAGAATAGAATGGTTTGGGTTGGAAGGAAACTTAAAGATCATCTAATTCCAGGTGGGCAAGGACACCTTCCACTAGACCAGATTAGCCATCCAAACTGGCTTTGAACATTTCTAGGGATGGGGCATTCACCCTCTGGGCAATCTGTTCCAATGCCTCACCACATTCTGAGTAAAGAATTTAGAAGAAGAAGAATTTAGAAATCTTCTTAAAGAAGGTTTTTTTTCCTATCTCCCTTCCTTATTCAGCAGAATATTCTTAGTAGCCTGCAGTGTTCATTGTGAGTGTTAAATCGTTATATCACAGCAAGGGAAAGACAGCGCAAAACAATGCTGGACATGAACAACAAGGCAGGCTTTGCTTCAAAAATTATTTTACTTGATTTAATAGGGGAATTACCCATGATAAAGGAATTACTTGAAAGCAGACCTGAACGTTAATAAATTCATTCAGTAATGTAGTGGGTTTACATGGCAAGGTTTTAGTAGTTTGGGGGACATAAGGGTAGCTTCTGCAAGAAGGAGCCAGGAGCTTCCCATGTTAGATAAGGGCCCCAACGCTGGCCAGAGCTGAGCCAATAAGCGATGTTTTTTGTGCCTCTGTGAGAGCATATTTAAGAAAGGAAAACAACCTGCTGAGGAACAGCAGCTGAGAGAGAGAGAGAGTAAGAAACAGCCTTGCAGACGCCAAGGTCAATGCAGAAGGAGGGGGAGAGGTGCTCCAGGCACCAGAGCAGAAGTTCCCCTGCGGCCTGTGGAGAGGGCCATGGTGTAGCAGGCTGTCCCTCTGCAGCCCATGGAGTACCATGGTGGAGCAAGGTTCCACACTGCAGCCTGTGGAGGAGACCACAATGGAGCAGGTGGACCTGCACCGACCGAGACTGTGGCCTGTGGAGGACGCCCACAGCAGCAGGCCCCGGGCCTGTAGCCCATGGAGAGGAGACCACGCAGGAGCAGGTGACCTGGCAGGAGCTGCTGCCCGTGGGGGATCCAGGTTGGAGCAGTTTGCTCCTGAGGGATGGACCCCGTGGTACAGACCCATATCTGGAGCAGTTCTTGAAGAGCTACTGCCTGTGGGAAGCCCATGTCGGATCAGTTCAGCAAGGACTGCATCCCGTGGGAGGGACCCCACGGCACAGGGGACAAGAGTGACCGTGAAGGAGCGGCAGAGACGAAGTGCTATAGACCGACCACAACCCCCATTCCCCATTCCTCTGCACCAACTGGGGGGAGGAGGTGGAAGAGGGTGGATGGGAAGGAAGGTGTTCTTGGTTTCTTTCCTTTGTTTCTCACTTCTCTAGCTTGTTAGTAATAGGCAATAAATCTTACTATGTCCCTACTCTGAGTCTGTTTTGCCTGTCAAGATAATTGTTGAGTGATCTCCCCATCCTTACCTCAAACCTTGAGCACTTTGCATCGTATTCTCTTCCCCTTTCCCTTTGAAGAGGGGGAGTGAGAGAGAGGCTGAGGTGGAGCTCAGCTGCCCACCTGAGTAAAACCACCACAGGTAATCAAGAGTGCTCCCTAACATATTTAATAATTAAAATTCTTTATAGCTTTCAGAAGAGACTTCATACTTGGTAGTTTTGTTCAGACCTACTCCAATTATTCCAGTTTTGTAGTATCTTTTAAAATTCTTTTTCCCCATTTTTTCCCAAATATTTATAAATTATTTTAACATCTGGTCAAAACTTAAGTGATCTTTTTATCATCAAGTACTTTGGATACTCAGTCTGGTCAGATGTTCAGAGAAAAATAATCAAATTTTGCTGCCATTATTTATGTTGATATACATTAGCTTACTTCATCAGTAGGACAGCTAACACATTTTATTTTTGTAGTGTAAGAATATAGCCCCACAAAAAAACAACAGCAAAAATGTTTGTTTTCTTCTCTCTGCTGGAGAGCGTGGATGCACACATACACATTTTTCAGTTTAATTACAGCTAATTTTCAGTGACTCAAAAGTAGAAGCACACTGTAGTAATTCTTAGTTCTCAGTCTTATTATTATTTGCTACTACAAAAGATCTTTTATGACAGATTAAAGGAAGCTTTTTCATCTTCACACACATTGAAGCTTTCGAGCTTCACTTTTGAAATTGCAGCTGTCTCCTTAATCCTAAACACTTTGGCAGGTGCTTTCATAATTTTTATTAAGTCAGCATTAGGATTGCCATTTTTTTCAAAGTTCTGAAACTTTTACAGAGAAAGAAGGCAGCCCACTTTGAAAATTTTCCATAAAAGTCAGTAAAAATACTATCACTGGGAAGCTCAAAGGAAAGTATTCTTCCAGTTCCATAAGAATCAAAATCATCGAGTGAATGTTACATTTAGAATAATGTTCAGGCATCAAAAGGTTATCCTAAGATAATACCTTCCATCATTATTCAAAAAATAATAATAATAATAAAAATAAAAATGCAAACTTCTACAATATAACAATACAAAAAATGAAAATGCTCAGATTTAAAAAAATATATTCTCTTAAATAATTATAAAATGTGTGTACAAAGATATAACTTACATGTGAATATACATTATTATTTACAATATATTTTATATTTTGAATTAATTTTGTTATTTTATGTTGATGTTATTAGATCCTTATTAGTATCCTAAGCTAGAAATACAAAGAAAGAATACTAATAATTTTTTTTTGTTTTGTTTTGTTTTCAGAGTAGCTAAGTGTTTCTAATGCTTGCATGTTATTGATGTTTCTCATCTGGGCTGTACTCAAAATCACCTTCTAGCTGTAGAAGACAATGTTAGAAAGCAAATATATGACAGCTGTATATAAAGGATAGCTATTATTTTTGACATTGACATTTGACATTATTTTTGACATTGAAAAAGGTGTACAGGAACATCTTCTTACTTATAGTTAAAAGTAAAAATCTAACTACCTCTGGCACTTGGATATTCCCTGAACACCCTACAATTTAGGTAATGTGAAATACTGTCAATAATAATTAATAAATTATACATCTAGGAAAATTGCCACCATCACCCTTGATCATCACCATATAACACAACCCATAGGAAACTCTACAATTAGTTCCTGTTGCAACTGAAAAACACAGAGTTTAGCTGAGGTATATGTTTTGAGGTATATATTTTCCAAAAGACATCTTAAGGAATTGTTTTTAACAGCTTTTGGTTCATTAAGCATGTGTGTAATTCTGTAGTACAGTATCAATTTTCCAAACCAATATGTTATGCTATACCAATATTTTACAAAAGTCTCTATGTATTTATTAGTTGATTTTCATTAACTAGTCACATGAATTCCTATAATAAAGATATCAAGATAATTTAGCAATATTTTTAATGTAAAACAATTATGTTTTGCTACTTAAGCCTTTCTTAACTTGATACCACTTCTTTGTGTATCATCACTGTTCAGCTAACAGTGGAGCAGAGATCATTCCCCTCCATGCTTTTCAAAATTTTGGCTAAAAAAAGTCATTTTGTTGTTATTGTTCTTCTTGCTTTTCTTTCATTCTCTTTCTCAAGTCTACTCTTCCATGATTCATTAGATCTGCCCAAATGATCTAGAGTTTTCCAAGGATTTAAAAAAAAAAAAATCTAATATTGATATGTATGCTGATATCAATATAAATACAGACTGATATATAAATACAGATATAATATGGCATCCTGCTTTAGGAAATGACAGCTTTAGGACTTACATCTGACATCCGATTGAATTAATTCTGGAACATAAAGTATTTCTCTGTCACTGGCACTATCATTAATAAAAACATATTACTTGTCTGTTTTCCAGAGAGAAAATATGAAATCTACTTTTTCTGCATTATTAACAACTCCGTAACTCTATCTTTTTTAATGGTCCAAAATATACTAATCCTTTAAACCTGATATGTTTCAGATATTCATTCTTACAGACCTTAATTATCCTGACCTATTTCATCTGCATGGTTGAAATCCCTCTGCCATTTTTACTATTTATTTATTTATTATTTTCAGTTTTCGGGTTCTAGTACTTAGTGCATAATCAACTTTTATATATTACTTCAATTGTTTGATTTGTTGTTTTTTGTTTGTTTATTTCTTTGTTTGTTTTTAATAGCCACTTCTCCTTAAAGACCATTTTTTAAAGCCAGTATACCTTTTTAAATCTTTATTCACATGGGATTGTCATTTTTCTGCTTAAAAACTGATGCGGTCAGGTATTTCTCAATTGTTATTACTATTTCTTTGTTTAAACTTTTTTTCCTAGCTGATTTACATCATAATGCTCTAGCTTCTAAAGTGTCACAATTTTACATTTCTGTTCTGTACATTATTCCTTAGACACTTAATGTAATCAAGTCATTGTCAACTGAGACAGCAATCAGATTAAAGACCTGAATTGTGTTTTATTGTTAAGATATACATTCATAATAAAATAAGATAATACATTTCTGAGCTCCCAATGTTCTAGAAGTATACAACTTTTTTTCACTGCACTTGACTCTCCCTGATTTTGCACACTAATTCTAAGTAAATTACTTACTATTTTAATATGCATATGATATGAATTTTCCTATCTGGTTTTCTCTAATAACAGCTAGATATTTCTTCTTGTTTATTACTCCATTACTCATTGCATTTAAATAATTTATCTTCTTAACATTCTTTATAATCTTGATTAATAGATCTTGGCATCTTGATTTTGTTCTGGGCATTTCCATTATGATCCAATGTTTTTCACTGCTCATGCCAGTAATAGATTTATTACATTGAATGAATCATACAACATCTATACCTATCTCCATTTTCTTTTCAATCAGATACACATTCCAGGTGGGTACCAATGAACTTTAAATAATTTCTTTTTAGCAAAAATGAAAATCCCACATTTCCATTTTCAATTTTATTCATTTTCTGAAACATATGTTTTATACTGTCATTGAAGAAAAGCATTGTATTGATATTTTCCCCTTAACAGCAAACATAATAGTATTGAATACCTTTGCTTTCACCATAATCCACAATGAGTGAAATTAATGACACTGCTCTGTGAACCCAGTGCACTAGGGAAAAGTTATGATGGAACTTAAAAACAAACAAAGAAACAAAAAAAATAATTTTGTCCTTTTTTTTTTTTTCCTTTTTAAGAACAAGATCATTTTCATGAAATAAAATTCCAGTTCTTAAACATATAAGTGAAATTAATTGAATTTCAGACTACACATACTATCTCAGTATTGGTGGTATATTTTTGTTTGTTGTTATTGTTTTGTTTTGTTTTCTCCCAATTATACATCGGCTAACACTAACTACTGCAAAATTTCATAGGAAAGGCAGTCATCCTTTTATACCTGCATTTTATTCTAATGACTGGGTTGACTGTACATCCCAAGAAGCATCAAAATATCCTCTTGGTTAGATTGCTATAATGTACCTTTGAAGTATGACTTTTTGAAATAAAAAAAAAACATATATGTTGAGGTGTTATTTTGCAAAACATTAAGACCTTCTCAATCACATCTCCTTTCTGAAATCTTGAAGAAACATGTCTTGACAGCTACAAAAAACTTAAAAAATACTCAACTTAAAAAGGTTCATAGAATCATTTCCTCCACTAAGTGTAACATACACCACAAACAAAGGTTTATTTTCCAGAAGAAAGATGAACAAACATGCAAAAAAAAAAAAAAAATTCACTGATTCTTCGTTACTTCCAATAGGAACATGAAAAACATCTGCATCATGTTTCCCTGTTCTCTTTTCTCTTTCCCTCTTTCCCTTCTTTCTTATACACACTTCCTTTTATCACTCCCAATGCTATCAAGATACTTAGAAAATAATCAGGCTTGACAGTTCTGGGGTTGAGAATAATATCTTGTCATCTAACATCCCAGCAGACACACACTGAGTAATTTATCACAGTCCAAACAGCAGGGTTGCACTATCTCATATTAAATGTAAGAACCTTATCTAAAAATGCGATCCCGTGTGTGTTTAGTGAATTTGGTTTGAAATACCATGTATTTATTCAGATCTTTCTTTCAGTGTTAATCCTCCATCTGACAGCACCTGAGATCTCCTCTGTAAACATTGCTATAAAAATGCCACTATACTAATTAAAATGAAAGATTTCAGCTATTATTTATTTATTAATTCAACCAGCATGTTTCTAAATAAGACAGAAGGATCAGAGCAAGTGGATGGAGGAGAGGGGGAAAAAATCTCACATTATACTTGCAAATTATATGCGTAGAGTGTCAACTTTGGTCCATGAAAATTAATGGTTTGTAACAGAGCTAGTTATTTCCTCTTAGAATACATCACTTATTACAGACCAATTATAAACACAGTAACTCTGATACAATTACAAGTGCAATAAATACACCAAAATATAACATTTCTTTGTGGATCACAAATCAAAAAAAAAACTGACAGTGAAAGATTCATCCAGAATTTCACTAATTTGGGTAGTATCAAAATATCACTGTAGTGAATTGTCTGCTGCTACTGGATTATATAAAGTAGTTAATGTGTGTATATCCTATAGGACTTCTGACTCTTCCTCTTCATTTTCACCATCCTCCCTTTTTAAATAGTTGGCATATATGTATACAGTCATAGAATCAGAGAATCATTTAGGTTGCAAAAGACCTCTAAGATCTTTAAGTTCAACCGTTAATGTAGCACTGCCAAGCCTACAACTAAACCATGTCCCTGAGCACCACATCCACACTTCTTTTGAATACTTCCAGGGATGGTGACTCAACTACTTCCCTGGGCATCCTGTTCCAATGTTTTACAACCCTTTCAGTTAAGATTTTTTTCTTAATATCCAGCCTAAACCTCTCCTAGCACAACTTGAGGACATTCTTCTTGGCCCATCTTTTGCTGTTTGGAAGAGGAGACCAACCCCTACCTTGCTAGAGCCTCCTTTGAGGTAGTTGTAGAGATCAATAAGGTCTCCCCTAAGCCTCCTTTTCTCTAGGCTAAATAATGCCAGTTCCTTCAGCCAGTCCTCATCTGACCTGTTTTCTAGACCCTTCACCATCTCTGTTGCCCTTCTTTGGACACGCTCCAGCACCTCAGTGTCTTGCTTGTAGTGAGGGGCCCAAAACTGAACACAGTATTTGAGGTGCAGCCTCACCAAAGCCAAGTACAGGGGGACAATGACCTCCCTAGTCAGCTGGCCACATCATTTCTGATACTAGCCAGAATGCTGTTGGTCTTCTTGGCCACATGGGCATGCTGCTGGCCCATATTCATTGTGCTATCAATCAATACCCCCAGGTCCCTTTGTGCCAGGCAGCTTTCCAGCCAGTCTTACCCCAGCCTGTAACATTGCATGGAGTTGTTGCACCCCAAGTGCAGGATCCATCACTTAGCCTTGTTGAATCTCATGCACTTGGCCTTGGTTCCTCAGTCTGGCCTATCCCGATGCTTCTGTAGAGCCTTCCTACCCTCCAGCAGATTGAAACTCAGGCCTAATGTAGTGTCATCCGCAAATTTACTGAGGGTGCACTCAATCCCCTCATCCAGATCATTGATAAAGACATTGAAGAGAAGTGGCTCCAGTACTAAGCCCTGGGGGACACCACTAGTGACTAGCCTCCAACTGTATTTAACTCCATTCACCACAACATTTTGGGCTCAGCCACTCAGACAGTTTTTAACCCAACAAATCGAACACCTATCCAAGCTACAAGCAGCCAGTTACTCCAGAAGAATGCTGTGGAAAAGAGGGTAAAAACCTCTATTGAAGTCTAGGCAGACAACGTTCACAGCCTTTCCCTCATCCATGAAGCAGGTCACCTTGTCATAGAAGGTGAACAGGTTAGTCAAGTAGGACCTCTTTTTCGTAAACCCATGCTGACTGGGCCTGATCACATGCTTGTCCTGTATGTGCCACATGACTCTTGAGGTGATCTGTTCTCTAACCTTCCCCACATCAAAGTCAGACTGATGGCCTTATAGTTCCCTGAGTCCTCCTTCTGGCACTTCTTGTAGATAGGTGTCACATTTGCTAGCAAGCAGTCCAGGTAGCCAGGACTGATGATAAATGATGGAAAGTGGCTTGGTGAGCACTTCTGACAGCTTCCTCAGTGCTGTTGGGTGGATCCTATCTGGGTCCATAGATTTGTGCGAATCTAAGTGATGTGGAAGGTAACTAATTATTTCCTCTTTGATTATGGGGAGTTCATTATGCTTCCCATACTTATCTTCCAGCTCAGGGGGCTGGGTACGTGGGTGATAGCTGGTCTTGCTACTAAAGTGCATCTACACCATGGCACACAGCATTGGTAACAAACAGGAGGAGCTGGAAGACATTGTGTGGCAGGCAAACTATGACCTAGTCACCATCACTGAAACATGGTGGGACAACTCCCATGACTGGAGTGCAGCATTGGATGGCTACAAGCTCTTCAGAAGGAACAGAAAGCTAAGGAGGGGCATTGTCGTGGCCCTCTGTCTTAGACAGTGTTTCAATGCTGTTGAGATTGGGGTTGGGAACGAAAAGGTAGAGTCCTTGTAGATAAGGATCAGGGGGTTGGCCAACAAGGCGGACATCCTGGTGGGGGGCTATTATAGACCACCAAACCAGGATGAAGAGATGGATGGGGCATTCTATAAGTAGCTGGTGGAAGTGGCGCAATCGCCAGCACTGTCTCTCATGAGGGACTCTAACTTCCTGGAAATATGCTAGAAATACAATACATCCTGAGGAAGCAGTCTAGCATGTTCCTGGAGTGCGTGGAAGGCAGCTTCCTGACTCAGCTGGTCAGTGAGCCTACCAGGAGGGGTGCACCCACTAGACCTACTGTTCACAAACGGAGAAGGACTGGTGGGAGATGTAGTGGTAGGGAGCTGTCTTGGGCAGAGTGACCATGACACGGTAGAGTTCTTCATTCTTGGTGAAGTCAGGAGGGTTGTGAGTAAAACCGCTACCTTGGACTTCCAGAGGGCAAACTTTGAACTGTTCAGGACACTGGTAGGGAGGGTCTCTTGGGAGTCAGTCCTGAAGGGCAGAGGGGTCCAGAAAGGCTGGATGCTCCTCAAGAAGGAAATCTTAAAGGTGCAGGAGCAGACTGTACCCATGTGCTATAAGATGAGCCGGTGGGGAAGAAGACTGGCATGTCTAAACAGGGAACATTTGCTGAGTGTCCAAGAGAAAAGGAGAGTTTATGTCCAGTGGAAGAAGGGACAGGCAACTCAGGCAGAGTACAAGGAAGTTGCCAGCATATGCAGAGAAAAAATCAGGAAGACTAAAGACCAGCATGAGCTCAACTTGGCTGCTATGCTTAAGGATAAAAAAAAAAAATGTTTTGTATAAATATATTAATGGCAAGAGGAGGGCCACAGAGAAGCTCCATCCTTTACTGGGTGCAGGGGAGAACATGACTACAGAGGGTAAGGAAAAGGCTTAGGTTCTTAACACCTTCTTTACATCTGTCTTTACTAGCCAGACCACTTATCCTTGGAGTACTCAGCTTCCCGACCTGGCAGTCTGGGACGAGGAGCAGAAGAAACATCCACAGTTCAGGTGGAAACAGTTAGAGACCTGCTGCTCCACCTGGACTGTCACAAGTCCATGGGGCCAGACGGGATCCACCCAAGGGTGCTGAGGGATTTGGTGGATGTGATTGCTGGGCTGCTTTTCCATCATCTACCAGCGATCATGGTCATCCGAATAGATCCTGGATGACTGGAGACTTACTAATGTGATGCCAATCCATAAGAAGGGTTGGAAAGAGGATCCAGGGAACTACAGGCTTGTCATCCTGACCTCAGTGCCAGGAAAGGTGATGGAATAAGTCATCTTGAATGCAATCATGCAGTATATGCAGGAAAACCGGGGGATAAGGTCACGGTTCAGCACGGTCAGCACGTTTTCGTTTCAGTCAGCACGGTTTCGTGAAAGGCCAGTCTTGCCTGACCAACCTCATCTCCTTCTATGACTGGGTGAACACCCTGGTCAATGAGGGAAAGCCTGTTGACATAGTCTACCTAGACTTCAGCAGGGCCTTTGACATGATCTCCCACAATATTCTCTCGGAAAAGATGGCAGCCCATGGCTTGGACAGGTACTCTCTTTGCTGGGTTAGAAACTGGCTGGACAGCTGGGCTTAGAGAGTAGTGCTAAATGGAGTGAAATCCATCTGCCAACCAGTCACCAGTGGTGTTCCCCACGGGTCAGTGTTTGGGCTCATCCTCTTTATTATCTTTATTGATGACTTGGATGAGGGAATTGAGTGCACCCTCAGTTAGTTTGCAGATGACGCCAAGTCGGGGTAAGTATCAATTTTCTGGAGAATAGGAAGGCCCTGCATAGGGACCTGGACAGGATGGGTCAATGGGCAGAGGCCAACGGTATGAGGTTCAACATCGCTAAGTGCCGAGTCCTGCACTTTGGCCACAACAACCCCATGTAGTGCTACAGGTTTGGGGCAGAGAGGCTGGAAAGCTGTGCAAAGGAAAAGGATCTGGGAGTGTTGATTGATGCTCACCTGAACATGAGCCAGCCGTGAGCCCAGGTGGCCAAGAAGGCCAACGGCATCCTGGCTTGTATCAGGAATAGTGTAGCCAGCAGGACCAGGGAGGAGATCGTCCCCCTGTACTCAGCTCTTGTGAGGCCACACCTCAAGTACTGTGTTCAACTTTGTGCCCCTCAGTACAAGAAGGACATCGAGGCTCTGGAATGTGTCCAGAGAAGGACTACAAAGCTGGTGAAGGATCTGGAACACAAGTCCTATGAGGAATGGCTGAAGGAACTGGGGTTGTTTAGTCTGGAGAAGAGGAGGCTCAGGGGAGACCTTATTGCTCTCTACAGCTACCTGAAAGGAAGGTGTGGGGAGCTGGGGGTCGACCTCTTTTCACAGATAACTAGTGATAGGACTAGAGGGAATGGCCTCAAGTTGCACCAGGGGAGGTTTAGGTTGGAAATGAGGAGACATTTCTTCTCAGAAAGATTAGTGGTTTCATGGCTGTTAGATAACTGTCTTTACCAAATGAATGGATCTTAGAAAAAAAAAAAAAGTTACATGATAACTCTAAATAGACTGTATAGTAATTTTCTATTACTATACGTGCGCCCAGGTACGTGAATTTTTCTCATAACTTTTCTCCATGTTTACCTGTAGTCAAAAAAAATATACTTACAAGAAGACATGATCAGACACCTGAGCTGGAAATTGCTATGGTCTATTTTTCTCCTGTGGTTCTTCTTGCAATTGAGTTTCTCCATCTGTTACAGTTTTGCATAGAAAAACTGTGAATTGAAGTTAGTGTGAGCCTGGAAAACTGCCAATATGCTTTGTTTAGACCCTGCTTGTCTCTAAAGTATTAAAGCATTTGACTTTTTGTAGTGAAGAAGTTACTATACAGAATGCTTTTATTTTATTGCTTTCTATTATATAGGCATTTTATGTTTTAAAAGTCTCTAATATTCAAGTATATTTTATCACAGTGTGTCTTCATGCCAAATTCTCCAGAATAAAGGAGTATTCCATTGTGACTGTTCTCATTTGGAAGAAAGCATTAAGAAAATTTCTGTGAGAAAAGACTGAACAATGAAAGGATCAATAATGAGACTAACTTGAGAATACTGAAAGAGGATCAAATCAGTCACATCTTACATAAAGGTAGGGTGATCAAAGAGGCTATAGCAATAATAGTGAGAGATAGGAGATTGAAAAATAGCCTCAGTCTTGCCATCAGGACTATGTAGGAGAAAACTCTTCTTATCCCTGCATTTAGTCTGTGTTTCTAAATGCTAAGAAATGCTCTGATGCTCTGACTGAATACTTGAAGTGGTGGCACAACCATCACCGTCTTTTTCTTCAGTGTTCAAATGTTTCATATTTTAGCACTGTTTTTACTAGCTCTATTCATCTTAATTATTTCAAAGCTCTTCTCTGAACTTTATCTGTGAACACTGTCTTAAGGCACAATTCTTAGCTACATGAAGCCTCCAAATTGTAATATGCACAAATCACTGTAGTTGTAGTGGCGCACTACATATATTGAAACGAACACAACTCACTAATAAGCTATGTACCATAAGCTTTCTTTGAAGCCACAAAGACAAATTCTGCCCATCTAGAGTGATTGCTACATGAGAATTTACATCATTGGCAAGGATTTGAAGTATCATTGAAAATCAAGCATTTCTATAGGGTGATATTAAATGTATTTCTGATATCAGGCTAATTGTAGAGTAAGAAGAAAAGATCTGAAAATCACAGTTTGCGAGACAGTTTCCATCTATAATAAAGAGTATAGAAGTTTTCAAATAACAAGGTTAGTAGTTGTGTTCCTGTTTAAATGACTGTGTTAGCTTACGGTGAAAATAAACATGATTAAAGCATTCCCATCTCTGAGTTAATATGTCATACTCCTTTGACAACTTAGCTGAGAGCTTCCACAGTCCTCTTATATTGTTTTCAGGTAGAGAAAATGGCTAGTCATGTACAAAATCATTTATCGGAATTAAAGAAATGCTGGAAAAAAAAGTCTGAATAAAATCTAGTGTAGTTTCCTTGCATTGTATGAATGTGTAACAAAATATTTTTCATAGATAACAAAAATCACAGCAGTGAAAACAATTTTCTTTGCAACAAATATGAACTGAATCAATATCTAATGAACCATCAGAAGGGGGGATTAAAAATGTGGAAATATTTCTGTGTTTTTAAACATCATTTGGTTTTCAAAAACTGCAAGCAAAAGGAAGACAAATAGAGTTTTAGAATATACATTTAGAGTCCATAATGTTCACCTGAATTCAGGTGTTAGCAATACTGATTTTATTTTTATTTTTTATGTCTTAATTCCTAACTTCAGAATCTTCTGTTTATTGTTCTGATCTTCAGGCCCGACATTTTTATTTTTTTTTTCTGTGTGAGCAGACTTCCACTTCTACCATTGAAATGGACTTTTGAAAAGGAACAAAAAAATCTTTTCACAGGATTACCTTTGTCTCTGTATTCTCTTACACTATTGAATATGAAGTACTTAAAGAACTATATCCTGCACCACAAGTGAAAATAAAAGTGACCTAAGAGACAAGATGTTAGTCTGGACTTAGGAAATCTTTGGCTACCTTCTTTGTCTTGCTGGACAATTTCTGTGTGAGGAGCTCAAGTGATGAAGTGAAATGTATCAGTATCTTAGATAGACAGAGTGCTAGCAAAGTCTTTTATCCCACGCTCCCCCAGAGGGTGGGATTTATATTTTTTTTATTCCAGAAGAATAAAATTCTTCTAGGTATGCTGTTTTTTTGGAGTTTCCTTGCAGATTTTTGTCTTTTTTTTAGATCTACAAGCAAGCAGAAGAATTATTTTATGTCTTCTGTCCTGAGAGAGAAAATTTGTACTTACTGTACCTAGAAGTAATGAAGAAGAATCTGCCCCTTAACTGTTGTTCAACATCAGGGCCAAACAGGGTTGTATTTCAGTACAGTTTATAAAAGAAAAGGACCTCATTTGACCTTACTTGACATTATTTGAATAATGAAAAGTGATTTATAAAATTGATGCAAGAAACTGTTATTCTTGAAGAAGATTTTGTGTTACTAAAAGTCTCATCCTGTGTGCTTTTCTCATGCTATAACCCCAGTAACTTCAGCAGATTGGCATGGCTTAATACTCAACCCTACAAATACTACACATACATAATTTTATTCCTGACATTTTCTCAAATTGAAATTTAACAGCTAAAGTGAGGTGTGAGAATGTGTATATATAAGCTATTCCAAGTTTTCAAACCATTTTCTAGTTATATACTCTGAACAAGAGACATTAAAATCAATGGGTCACTATTAACAAACTGAGGCAAAGTATTCAGTCCATCAGCAAAAAGACATAAACAGCAACACATTCCTTATACACACATTAGCCAATATTAACATTTAAATCTTAAATTCACCATCCACTAAAAATAATCTCCTAGCATTTAACTGAGTGATACTTATATTATGTAAATAGAAGGGAACACGTAATCTGTAGTTAAACTTTTTTTTTTCCTAACAAAAAGGTGAAGCTAAAAACACAATACATCATTTAATTAAAATAAACTGAAAACAATATATAATTAAAAGTTTCTGAACTTGGTTTACTTCATCTGCTATCTGGAGGACCCCTGAATTAGTTATATTTGAGTACTGAAGTAGATTTTCAGATGTGCAGAAGTTGACTATCTTTTAATGTCTATCTACAGATCAAAAATAACTCGAGAAGAAACCTCATTACACAAGATTCAGAAACAATAACTACCAGTGTACATCTTCTTACCCTACTTAAAATCATTGATCTGTATGTTCTATACTTTAACTTTAAGCATTTACACACATATATATATATATAATATTTATAGAAATAATGTTTCTGGTATTAATCTGGGAAATGGCAAGGAATTCAGCTGTGACATGAGCTCTGAGAAATTCTGTGAGCTTCAACACCTTTCAGAACCTTTTATGGTCAATGGCCTCTGTATAAGAAATGCTGTAGAGAAAGCAAAGTTTTCTCTATGACCAAAGTCCAAGAAAACAGACTTCAGACAAGATTATGCCCTAAGGACCCTAAATAATCACCACACAAATATTTTATCCCATATTTTAATCCCTGCAAGTTGACTTCTTCAAATCTACCAACTATTCTACACTATTAGCAACTTATACGCTAGTATGTGTCTTAGATTACAGCCTTCCTAAAAAATAGAGCTAACTGAAGAATGACAAATCTATGGAGCACATATCTTTGGGTATCTTAAAGCAACTGTGACACATTCTGAATCAAGCCCTTCATCTGTGTCTCCCACACAATATTTCTGGAGTCGGTCATGTCATGGCTGACTAAATACCTATATTTGTGGAGTGAATTTAAAATCTCAAAGAAGCAAGCTGCATACAAGCCACTTTAATACAATGGACTGAGTACCCACACCAGTGAACTACAATCTTCATTTCTGTATTACTGTGTACACTATTATGATATTTCTATATTAATATATAAACTAACATATACTATGTTGTATTTCTGCAACATAGAGATTTCCTTTTGGATCTCCTGAGTTCCATCTACACCATTTGAGCTTAATCTTGGTTAAGAACAACATTTTGGTCCTGACCAGTCTTCCAAAAAGAAAGTATTACTACCAAATAGAAAGTACCCTGTGGTATTGTTCATTTTAAATATATTTAATATATTTAATATAAATTTAATATATTTAATATAAAATATATTGCCTCCTCTTACAGGTTTATTACAAGTATCAGTGAGACAGTTAACATTGATGTGTTTTAGCCTATATATATGTAGCACAAAAGATATGTGTAAATGAATGTCAATATAGTAACAATAGGATTTCCAGCCGCACAATAACATTTTAAATTGCCTCTTACACAATCTCTAAAATATGTGGTGAAAGACAAGATAAGCTTACAGGTCTGAATTTTTCTCTCTCAGTGTTTTTTGAAAAGTAGTCTCTGTAAAAGGAAGGACACTTTCAAAAACCCAATATCTAATCTGATTTTTAGTTCTTGTAAAAAGGTTCCTTTTCATTATTCATTTCTTCAGGCTCCTGAGACTGCTTTTCAAATTTCCAAAGAAGTAGTGTTGGAATTCAAAAAAAAAAAAAAAGACTATACAACATCTAAAAATAGGAAGCATTCAGTTTTACCATAATTGTGGTAGTTAAGTAACTAGCTCAATTTAAATGAGGTTACTTATGTGTGACTTTTTGCATTACCTCTGGTCCTACCCAAATAAGCTCCATGTTTCTTTAAATGAAGCTTGTTGATAATACATAGCTATCATGCCATTCCCTTTGAGTGCTTGGGGAAATAAAAATTCATAGCAATTGATTGCCCTGTGTAGCCATGGATTCAGATGCCCTTTCAAATATTCATAAAGATCTTAAAGGGGTCCCTGTGGATCCTATTTGACTGTTGTATGTTTATATATCCCTCTAGTCTTCAGAAAAATTGTCAAACAAAAGTCACTTT
Source organism: Anser cygnoides (assembly GCF_040182565.1). NCBI lineage: Eukaryota > Metazoa > Chordata > Aves > Anseriformes > Anatidae > Anser > Anser cygnoides. The sequence continues at coordinate 104,732,544 of NC_089874.1, read as the reverse complement.
AGCAGCTAGATATTATTGAATCTTTCTACCTTGTAGAGTTTTGCATTCTTATGCTGTGTATTGTGAGTGAAAAATGGAAAAAGATGAAGAAATGTTTATGAATATACTAAGTCTTAAAAGTACTTCATTAAAGCTGGGTGCTTGAAAGTTGTTACTGATAATAAATGAATGAAAGAAAAGGATAGAGGTGTTAAAATTGGAGTGAAATAGAGAAAAATCTGAGATAAAAATAAAAGACAATAATGTCACTTTTCCACTCAAAGTCAGACCACTAAATTCAGAGTTGCATGCTTGTGGAGCCTTCAAAATTGCTTACTGAGATCAATGTGAAGATGTACTACAAATATAAAGCCTTTTTTATTTTTTAAACTTAACTCTGTTTTAGAAAATATTTTTTAGGTGCTAAGTTTGTGAAACACATCTTATGTGTTATTAGATTATCATATTTGATTGGTCATTTAAAGGGATCCTAATAAGTTATCTATTTGCAAATTCTTGAGAACACTGGGAACAACTTTTAAGCCCTTTTGTAGATGCTTTGTCTTAAATTTTCTATTCAAAAAGCCTTGGACCAGAAGGTGCTCATCCTACCTCCTACCTTATACAATATATATATATATATATATATATATAAAATTAAAAAAAAAAAAAATCCAAACCAATTTGCAGGATAAATTTCTGGCCACATAATGATTTAAGGGTGTTGTGGTTTAACCCGGCTGGCAGCTAAACACCACACAGCCGTTCGCTCACCCTCCCCCCTCCCTCTCTGGGATGGGGGAGAGAAACGGGAAAGTGAAGCCGGTGAGTTGAGATAAAGACAGTTTATTAAGACAGGAATATAATAATAACAATAATAATAATAATAGTGATAATAATAATAATAATAATAATAATAATAATAATAATAATAATAATAATAATAATAATAATGTGTAAGAAAACAAGTGATGCACAATGCAATTGCTCACCACCCGCTGACCGATGCCCAGCCTATCCCCAAGCAGCCGGCCCCCCACCCCGGCCAGCCACCCCTATATATTGTTTAGCATGATGTCAGATGGTATGGAATACCCCTTTGGCCAGTTTGGGTCAGCTGTCCTGGGTCTGTCCCCTCCCAGCTCCTGCTGCACCCCCAGCCTGCTCGCTGGCAGGACAGAGCGAGAAGCCGAAAAGTCCTTGGCCTGGTGTAAACACTGCTCTGCAACAATTAAAACATCAGCATGTTATCAGCGCTCTTCTCATCCTAATCCAAAACATAGCACCCTACCAGCTACTATGAGGGAAAATTAACTCTGTCCTAACTGGAACCAGGACAAAGGGTTAGCAGCCAGTTTCCATTTTTCTCTTTCATGCTTAATGAGATTTTCAACTTTTTTTTTCCTCCGTTTAAGAGAAGATTCTAAATATGTTAAAAAATAATAATAATAATAAGTTCTAAACAGAAGAATGACTGTGAGAGGATGACAGAGAAACAGAACCTGGTCAGGAAAGGAGTCTTGGCTGTCACCAGTCATTCCCATGCTGCTGCTAAGGTAATAATTGCAGTTCAGGAGTTCATTAGAAATGTAGCAGCTGTTTTATTATCTATAAAGTAATGCCATAAGCTAAACTAACATTGGTAATACGTAATAATGATGAAAGACAAATATGTGTCACAATACGTGTCTTGTATTCACACCTTCTTGAGCTACAAGTTGAGCTACAAAACTTTAAGTACATCATCATCAGTATACACTGCTCCAGAAGATTTTATTGAGTCATAATACGAAGTTATTTGACAGCATTCAAAAATACAAATATAACTGCATGTGAAACAGACATCAACAAACATCAGTAGAAGGGATGTGGTGATTTTTTTTGCTTTTTACTGCTTTTTCAATTAAAAAAAAAATGAAAAGAAAGAATGATTGGCTTTAAATTGACTAAATACAAAATAAACAGTATATATGACTCTACACTCTATGGTATTGTATAAAACAACCCAATGACACAATCAGTATCTAAAGTGAATTTGTTATGCACCTATTTTCCACTTAAAAAGCAGCTGCTTGCTTATGAAGTATCTTTCCCAGTTGAAATCAGGATGCAAACCAGCATGAAGTGAATGTACACTGTGGGTAGATTTGCTTCTGCTCAAGGTGGACTGGCTGAATCCACAACAGGATATTGATCCTCTCTCAATACTTAAGGAAGCTCACAGGGAAAAAAAAAAAAAAAAGAGAGAGAGAAAGAGAGAGAAAAAAAGCAGAACACTGTGGGGCTAATTTAAATATGCAAAATACAGAAATGAAAATGCAAGTCTATCCCCAAGGTGTATGAAATTTACAATAGAACTTGCAAGCAATAGAACTTACCTCCTCCAAGTTCTATTGCTGTCAGGAATTTTGTCAGATATTTCATAGCAAAGAAACGTAAGACAAAAGGACAAAAATAAGTCCTAGATATTATCATTTTACATGTTGAGTGTGTTAATTTCTCCTCCTGTTAACTTGGTAGAAAAAAAAAATCTGCTGAAACTGAAGAAGACTTTTTTTCTTAAGGTTAATATTATTAAATCTGAATGAAGAGGAAGTGGAAACGGTTGTTCTGAACGTACTGGATAACATCAAGAGCTTAGAAATTCTCTTGCAAGTGGTACCTGTAGTACTGAAATTTTTTGTAAAGATTCTGGGATACATGCTGCAGAAGCTACTTCTTAAGTTCCAGTTCACAATCCAGTGTGAAGACCAATGGAAAAATATGATTGTTATTTTTGGCATTTTTGCATTAGATTGCCACCTAATGCAAATTATAGTGGAATTGTCTCTGTTAGCTTAAACATGCTGCCAATGACACTCTGCAACTCTGAAAATTCTCTTCAAAGCAATTATTTGTTTTCTCATTACAATAATTACAATGAAAAGATACTTGATTAACTGAAAAAAAGGGGAAAATATATTTTAAAAAATATCAGTACATTTGGTAGATTTCAGTCTTCCGCATTTTAGATCATAGCTCCTCATTTCTTCTCTATTTTCTTTGTTTACATTGCAGACATAACAGTACTTCTAATAAAACTTTTGTTAAATTGATGCTGCATTGTGACACTCATCAACTACAGGGAAACTTTTCATTTGGATGAAAATTTTCAGTCAAAATCTATAACAGAGAAATTTCTGTAGAGCAAAGACATTCAGTACATATGTAAATACACTTCAGATTGAAATATATGTTTACTAAATTTCTAAACTTCTGATCTCTGAAATAGAGAAAACGTAAATATTTTCTTCAAATACGTATGAGAGAAAAAATAAATAAATAGTTTAGTCATAAAAACTCCTTTATTTCTACTGGAAAATTCCAGTTAAATCTAATATTCTTTGAAAACAGATTTGATTGTTGTATGCCAAAATGTTGCCCCATCCAAAAATCAGAGGAAAAATAAAAATTCTTTATATCGTTTATTGCTAACAGTGTCAGTTTGGGCTAGTCTAATATTATCTTGAAATATAAGGAAGTAAAACTTAATGTTTAATCATTTAATGTGATTTGTTTAATTCAATTGCACAGATTGTTGGTGCTTCTGCTGTCATTTTAGACATGGTCCACCAAATCAATTAAAGGAAAGTAAGGTTATGGTGAGTTTATTAGCAGCCTCTTTAGACCCTTGGTTTGGTGCTATTCATCCTTTTGTTGCTACACAATTAATTTGGAATGGTGGATAATAATCTATTCCTTTACTAATCAAACTTATTTAAAGTAATGCCTACAAGCAGAACTACCATATTAAGAAAAAAAGAAAAGAATAGCAACAACTATTCCTTTTAAACACTTTTCATCAAACAAATTGTGCTTGCCTGCATATATGCCAGAGAGAGAACAAAATAATGTGAATGTGAATTTGAGAGGTTGTGGACATAACAATCAAAAGATAAAGACTAAGCACGTCCCTTCATTTTAACCACAGTTTCAGAGGAAAATTTTTTAAAGCATCTATTTAAATGAACTGAGAATGAGAAATGTATGCCCAACACATTTATTACGCAATCAAAATTGTGTACTGTGTCTGTTCCTCCTTCAGCTTTTATGAGCTCACATACTAATTTTCTACAAGCTATGATTGATTCTTCATTCAACACACAGATTGGACTGTGCTTTGGGGTTGAATAATTTGTCACCAAAGGTGGTAAGAGCACACAGAATTAAGAAAAGAAGCCATAGCCCTACACATTAGGAAGTAAAGTTCTGCCCTGGAAAACTGTAATTTTTTTTCTAGGTTTGCACAGAATTGCTGTGTGTTATTGAAAAAAAAATAATAATAATAATAAAAAAAAACACCTAAGATTAAACTTTGCCTGGATGCCTGGTAATTGTATTCTTCTGCATGTCAAGAACTTGAGGCTAAAGTGTTCATGCACTGAAAAGAAAAATATTATAAATCAATATAACATTTTGAAAAATATATTTCAGATTATTTATAATAGGAAACCTAAATTAATGGATACTTCTGATTTTAGCCTCTTTTTGCTTTGCCTTTTGCAAAAATTGTGATATAATACCAAATATTTGGAAATTCTGAACATAAATTTACCAGTCCATGAAGAATACCAGCATAATTTAATATCTCAATAATCATATTTATGTCACTGTCTTCCAAGATTTCTGATTTGTGACTTTATAATATTAATACTCCAAGAGACAATATGTGGCTGTGTAAGAGATGTAAAATAGAGGCACAGGGTTTAAAGCCAGACTTTCAAAGTAGCCTTATATCTATCTGTCATTCATTTTGACACTTAAAATGCTGTGATAATTAAGATATGAATGGGAAGAAAACTCTACAGAAAAAGGTAGAAGTACATGTCTCAATTTAACATTATACTTCATAAGAGGTAACAGTCCAGATAAGCACAGAGTTTCTTACTTTCAAGAAGCAGAGCTTCCTATTCTCTACTGTTGTCAGATCTTAATGTCAGCATTTTTCCAGTGAATTTTATAAATTGATTTTGTGCAAGTTATTTACTTTTATTTCTTATTCCATTGTTACTAAGACTTTTTGTACAAATGTTAAATATATATATATATATATATGAATGGGCAAATATTTACCATAAGACATAACAGGGAAATTTTCAGATTACTTGAAATATAGTTTTGTTTTGTTTTGTTTTTTATAAAAAAAAAAAAAAAGACAACAATAGTAGGAGAAACTGAGTAATTATTTTGTGGTAAATAACTGAAACAGGAATTGTTGCATTTTTTCAGTGGTGAAGTTTGTAGACATTTTCCAACGACACCATCACCTTTGGCATTTTATGTTCCAAACACCCAAGAAAGCCAATAAATAGATTTGTTGTTTCATTACCACTGCTCATGTTTAGAGGAGGACATTAAATCTCACTAAAGGTGAAATAAAAAGTGAAGTAATCTGTTTGAAGTATGGACCACCAAGATTAATGTGAAGAAAAGATAAGTCTTAGAAGGCCAGGATGTCAGATAAAATTCCTGTACCAAGCTTTTTACTATAAACATGGTGCTGAGGTACACAGTCTCTCTCCCAATCTGTTAAACTGGAAAATCATGTTTCTGGGTCCAGTGATATAGAAGTATGCTTCTTATTCAATCATTTCAGTAGAGGAAATAGACTGTACATATGGATTCAGCCCTGGACATATTGATTTCTTCACCCACTGAGCATAAATTGAACTTCTATATTCATATTTATTCCAATACTGTTCACAGATAAATAAAATGTCCATTGTAATTAATTGCTTTGGAACAACTAACGACTTTGAATTAATTGTTCACAGGTGCATTTCTGATATGCCTTAAATCCATTTGAAATTAAAATTTTCCATCTTATTTTTAATTTCTTCATAAAGCACAAAAGGCCAATACTGACTCCAATATACAGCTTTGGTTCATCATTATAAACAAGACCAAAGGAAAGATGTTTGGAATTTTCATTTGAAAGTATAACCAATTTACTTATCTGCAGGAAGAACCTCAACTAATCTTCAGTGCCTTAGACTAAGAATTTCCATATGCAATCTGCTTCTGACTAGTTCAATTTATTAACAAATTGGATAAGGCAATAAAATATCCATGGACCAAACCAGAAAGACATAATCAGAATTCAATGTGGTTTTGATACACAAATACAGTGATCAATGCTTCAACAAAGCATGTACTGTTGTATCTTAGGTAGGAGATGAAAACCAAAGCACAAACATGGAAGTAGGAAGATAGCAGGAAATAATCTGTTGGTGTCATGAATAATGCACAAGTGAAAGTCATTGTTCTACCATGTTCGGGCTAATTAAAACTCTACACAAGAACTACTCCAAGTCTGGGACATTGGCTTGAAAGAAAACATCTAGGGTATCTAACAAAGGATATTAAAGGAGCTGAGAAAAATCTAGATCAGCAACAAAAATGTAAGAGATTTAGGGAAAATATATAGGGAAATTAATGGGTTCCTCAGTATTGTTTTGATGATTATCTCACATTTTCTCAAGAAAATAGAGAACTATGATTCAATTAGAGAAAAATATTTTTTAAAAATGTTGATAGAAATGGTTCTTAACTGTGGTCTATATCTCAATCAACACGTAAAGGAGGACAAAAGAATTTCACAAAAATATTTTAGGGTCAAAAATTCGCTAGCTGTTATAACAGCTTTTAATTATTAAGCTAAAAATCAATAGTAGAGAAGTTGTGGAATTTCTTTTACAGTAGATTTTTCAGAATGAACAGATTAGCATAAATAACCTACAAACAGTTATCCTGCCTGAAAAATATTGATAAAAAATAAATAACCACCTGCTAATATTAATGCTGTTGGGCCACATGAGGAAGTTCCATTCTTTTAATTTGACCTTCCTCTTCTTCCTCTTTTCTTTATAAATACTGTCAAGCAATACCAGGAAACGCACGCACACACGCACGCAAAAAACAGTCCATGCATAAGATATATTATTGAATTTACACTCATGCAGATAACAAAAATTAAGATGGACAAATGCCTACTCATCTCCTTTAACTATGTCATAGCATTAAAAGAATTTCTATTTTTAAGACATGTGGTAATAATTTTATTTACTTCGCAATGAGCAATTAATTCATATTATCCATTTGCTTTACATCTTTCAAGTGTTGACTACGTTTTCAGTTATCACTCCCAGAATAAAATATTCCACTATTTTAGTTCTCCAAATGGAATCTATAAACATGATGAAAATAAATAAATAAATAAATAAAAATTCCCTTGCATTTGTACCAGATGTGAATTTTATTTACATTCGCTTATAGCTAGCAAGTTTCTGAATGATTAAGAGACGGGAGCATCTGTCATATAAGAAGAGGCTAAGGGATCTTCGTCAGCTAAGGGATCTTCATCTTCGTCATCCTCCTCTGGACACTCTCCAACAGTTTAATGTCCTTTTTGTTCTGGGCATGTGGTGGTTTTACTCGGGTGGGTGGCCGAGCTCCACCACAACCGCTCTCTCACTCCCCCTCCTCAAAGAGGAACGGGGAGAAAATACGATGAAAAGGGCTCAAGGGTTGAGATAAGGATGAGGAGATCGCGCAGTAATTATCGTGACGGGCAAAACAGACTCAGCATAGGGAGATAGTAACATTTATTGCTTCTTAGTAACAAGTTAGAGAAGTGAGAAACAAAGGAAAGAAACCAAAAGCACCTTCCCCCCCCACCCCATCCGCCCTCTTCCACCTCCTTTCCCTGAATGGCGCAGGGGAATGGGGGTATGGTCAGTCTATAGCGCTTCGTCTCTGCCGCTCCTTCTTGATCACTCAAGTCCCTTGTGCTGTGGGGTCCCTCCCACCGGATGCAGTCCTTGCTGAACTGATCCGATGTGGGCTTCCCACAGGCAGCAGTTCTTCAAGAACTGCTCCAGATATGGGTCCGTACCATGAGGTCCACCCCTCAGGAGCAAACTGCTCCAACCTGGATCCCCCACGGGCAGCAGCTCCTGCCAGGTCACCTGCTCCTGCGTGGTCTCCTCTCCACGGGCTACAGGTCCAGCCCGGAATCTGCTCCAGCAGGGGTCTTCCACAGGCCGCAGCCTCTATCGGTGCAGGTCCACCTGCTCCATCGTGGTCTCCTCCATGGGCTGCAGCGTGGAACCCTGCTCCACCGTGGTACTCCATGGGCTGCAGGGGGACAGCCTGCTTCACCATGGTCCTCACCACAAGATGCAGGGGACTTCTGCTCTGGTGCCTAGAGCTCCTCTCCCCCTCCTTCTTCAGTGACCTTGGCACCTGCAAGGCTGTTCCTCACTCCTCTCACTCTCCCAGCTGCTGTGTGGCGCAGCGTTTTTTTTTTTTTTCCTGTCTTAAATATGCTCTCACAGAGGGGCAAAACAACATCACTTATTGGCTCAGCTCTGGTCAGCAGTGGGGCCCTAACCAAACACTGGGCAGCTTCTAGATCCTTCCCACAGAAGCCACCCCTATGGCCCCCTGCTACCAGAATCTTGCCACGTAAACCCACTACAGGGCACCACAGTACAAAAAGGACATTAAACTGTTGGAGAGTGTCCAGACGAGGGCGACGAAGATGGTGAAGGGCCTAGAGGGGAAGACATATGAGGGTGGCTGAGGTCACTGGGCCTGTTCAGCCTGGAGAAGAGGAGGCTGAGAGGGGACTTAATTGCAGTCTACAACTTCCTCAGGAGGGGGAGTGGAGAGGCAGGTGACCTGCTCTCTGTAATCACCAGTGACAGGACCCATGGGAATGGCATTAAGCTGAGGCAGGGGAAGTTTAGACTGGACATCAGGAAGAAGTTCTTCACCGAGAGGGTGGTCGCACACTGGAACAGGCTCCCCAGTGAAGCAGTCACTGCACCAAGCCTGTCTGAATTTAAGAAGCAATTGGACTGTGCACTTAGTTACATGGTCTAAAATTTTGGGTAGATCTGTGCGGTGGCAGGAGTTGGACTTGATGATCCTTATGGGTTCCTTCCAACTCGGGATATTCTATGATTCTGTGATTCTATGATCTAGATTTGTTCAGCCTGGAGAAGAGTAGGTTCAGGGATGATCTCATCATTGTGTATAATACCTGTTAGGAGGCAGTAAAGAAAAGGAAGACAGGCTCTTCTCAGAAGTGCCCAATGCCAAGACAAGAGGCAATGGACACAAACAGAATTATAGGAATTTCATTTGGAACATTAGAAGAAACTCATTCACTCTGAGGGCAGTCAAACACTGGAACAGGTTGCCCAGAGAGGTTGTGGCATCGCCATCCCTGGAGATAATCAAAACCTGACTGAATACAACCTCGGGCAGTCTGTCTTAGTTGACCTCAATCTAAACAGAGTGATTGGACTAGACAATCTCCAGAGGTCCCTTCCAACCTCAACTGTTCCATGATTCTAAATCCAATGTAACTTGCATTCAGACAAATGAAGAGAATTTTAAAAAGGATACTTAGATAATTAGAAAGAAAGTCAAATACTTTCTGCTTTTACCAGGAAGAGTAAAAGGGTCTTTGGGAAGGGAAAAAAAAATAAAATTATGTAAAAAAAAAAAAAAGGCAGAAAATTATTTCAACAATATGGTTACTTGGGAAGACAAACACCATAGCTACAATTTTTCCACTTTGCTCTAGCTTTTATCACTGAGCACAACACCACATAGTATGGAATATCCTTTCATCAATTCAAGTCAGCTGTCCTGGAGGCACACTTCCAGTCTACTCACTGCAGAAACAGAAATGGAAAAGTGGAAAAAAAGAAAACCACAATAGTGTGCAAGCACTGTTAAACAAGAGCCAAAACATGTCTGTTATCAACATTGTATTATTCACAAATCCAAAATGCTGCTATGAGAAAAATTATTTCCATCTCAGCTAGACCCAATACACTGCAACAAGCAATTTTGACAGTGCAGAACAGGTTTTTCAAATGCACAAAATATTTTGGAATTTTATCATGATCCTGTATTTTTAAAATTCCAGTTTAAGAAAATAAAATGAATGAGCAACTCATTGAAAATTATTTTGGAGAAGTAACATAACATCTGATTTTTAACAAGGCAGGAAAGAGGTAACTCTAAGTGACAATGCTGTCTTCTATAGGACACCCTGTCATGAAGCTGCTGCCTCCTTCCCTGTCTCTCATTGTTATCACATTCAAAGAATTACCAAAAATCTTATTTAAAACACCATAAAAAATAGTTTTTCAAAATATTTTTTGCTGAAAAATGTTTGCATTAGAAAAAAAAATCTATTGATGTTCATTAGGATATAAATAAATAAATGTTATACTGTATTTTTGTGTGTGGTCTATTTTGGAAGTCCAGATGTGGAGTTTAAGTGTCACAGCCTATACAATAAAAGCCATCTTTCTTCAGCATTAGTGGGAGATGTCTTAGAAGAAAGTCGTTTGGAAAATGATGTCATTTAGAAAAAAATGAAAAAAACAAGTTGTTTAAAAAAGCATTTATATGATTCAGTTATAAGAACTAGTTCAGTTTATGACCATGCCCTGAGCTAACTTCCACATCTCAAAGAAATGTTTACTTTTTTTTTTTCACTTTTTTTTTTTTTAAGTGTTCTTTAAAGATCATTTGCAATATCTTCTGGAAACCCTTTCTTTAAAATTAGAACGGAAAAAAAAATGTTACTTGACTTTCCCAAAATTTCTGAACAATTCAATAAAATGTCACATTCACTTACCAAAAAGGGGGGGGGGGGGGGGGGGGGGGGCGTAGGGAATTGTAATTGTGTATATCCAAAGACACAGTTTCCATTGGTTTTGGGAGAGACAGCTATCAACATCATCCTTTAGGAGGTGGGTATGGATGCACATTCATTAAGTCAAGAATGTTGTCTTCTCTCTTCATACATTCTGTCAAAGTGCATAAAGATACTATCTGTGAAGTACATGAATCACTTAGCTAAGAAGCATGGATTTGAGTTATGCAAGCTTGCCCAGAAGTTGCCATCCAGTTTCACTCAATTTTCCTGTATTAATAGATGAGAAAAAGTATAAAGCTAAAAACAACTGAGAAGAACAAGCACACACAAGGTTAGATATATGAATCCATGCAACAAAGTTTACCAAAAAAATTAGTAAACTACAACTCAGGCATCTAATTGTTTTATACAATAAAATTAGGATAAAAATTAACAAATATTGCCTCTGAAAAACAGCAAGGCCATGTAAGATCTAGAGAAGGTGTGTTCTGCAGTGTGGAAATAATACACCAACTGGTAAGGAGCAATGGATTTTTTTCAGGTGCTGTCCACAAAGGCAGTTTAGGTGTTACACTACTGTTAAAGAAGAATGTTCAGGGGAAAAAAAAAAATAATAATAACAACAACAACATATCATCTTAATCTTCTCTTGTTTCCACAAACAATTTTAGCAAAGCAAAATGCTCATTTCATGTAAAATGGTGCTTCTAACATAGTCAAATCAAGTCATGAGGATGATTTGCCGCTGATTTAATGAATGTAGTTTACTTTAAATATAATGAGAAAGAAGCCTAGATGAAATCCAGCCATAAAATGTCTCACATGAAAGGACTTTTTTGAGTTATATTTCCAATAGTAACATTCATTACATGCTGATCTCAGTAGAATAGCTCATTAGCAAGCAGTGTGGCTATGTGTTAATGGTCTAGGGCAACCTGTTCCAGGACTGGTAATATTTTAGTAGTGTACTGTTTTGGTCAGATTATAATATAGCCTATGCATTTCCAGATCCTGTTCATATTGTGTTCTTATCTACGGTCAGAAACATTATTTTTTTCTCATTATTAAAGTGAAAAATAGCCTCTGTACCAGGGGAAATGAAAATTATGGTTCTTGTGTGTTGTTTAGATTTAGTCCTCTTACTAAATATTCAGGAGATGATGCCCATAATTTAAATTCTGTAACAGTCACCACAGGTATATATATAGATAATCACACATACAAAAGAAAAAATGGAAGGTCTCTTCTCTGTGTTGTCTATACACATGAGAAGTAATTGGACTAGATTACAACTGATATTAAGCTTGTTTAAGAGAGAAAAACAGAAAAGTCAAAATGCTTAATATTCTTTAGTCAAATAAAATATAAATTATTCACCATCATAGAATCATAGAATAATTAAGGTTGGAAGAGACCTTCAATATCATTTGGTCCAACCATCACCCTACTACCAATATCACCCACTAAACCATGTCCTTAAGTGCCAGGTCCAACCTTTCCTTGAACACCCCCAGGGACGGTGATGCCACTGCCTTCCTGGGCAACTCATTCCAATGCCAGACTACTCTTTCTGAGAAGAGATGTTTCCTCTTTTCTAACCTAAACCTCCCCTGGTGCAACATTTTGTAACATAGCTTATTTTTCTGTACCATAGGTTCATCTATGTTTAGGCATATGTTTTGTTTCTGACAGCAGTAATGATCAGAAAGGGAACTCTGTTGTTCAAAGTTTTTCTTGCCACAGGAACACATTTGGCAATATACTGACTGATGCAATTGTTAATAACTTCATCTGCTACTACACAGACTGAACTCCAGAATTCCCTGCTGTAGACTGATAGTTAAGGAGGAAAAGTATATCTGCACAGAGAATAATAACAAACCAGTCCAATAGCAAAAGCCAAATAACATGTGATCATGTTTTTTGTTTTATTACCATATATTATTTCAGGAGTCAGATTCCTGCTGTTCTGCGAAGAGCTGTTCTAGCATTTTACAAGATGTAACACAGTTAAGGTTCAATCAATTGTCCTGAAATATTGTTATTAATCATTCTTTTTAATCCAGTGCCCAAACTGAAAGTATAGAAGTATAGTCGGGGGGGGGGGGGGGGGGTTATAAAACTGAATTTGTTTATCTTTTGCTTTTTTTCTAGGTCTACAAGATGCCACCTAGATTTGTTGGTTCTTTTACAATGACTTTAATTGTAAGTTTTCTTACCTCAGAACATCCTTATAATTCACAAAACGGCTTTTCCCTATAGTGACAATAGTTCTTCTCTGGATGATTTTTTGATATGTTGGAAAATATTAATAGGCCAGGAAAGTTTCAGGTTGCAGAAATTATGAATCATACAAAAATCATTTGTTATTGTCATGTATTAAGACATTCACTCATCCACACAAAGCACAGAAAAAATGTCTTAAATGACCAAACGTTGCATGAATAGCAATTACAGAATACTGAGTAAGCAGTTCACAAACACATAAAATCTTTTAAAAATTTCCTCTAAGCTGCACTGTACATATTTCGAAAGACTGTATTTCTAAATTTTAGGTCTGTTTGTTAATCAAGTAAAATGTAAATGTGTAAACCTCACATTACTAAAAATATGATCGTAAGTAAAACTGTGATCATTTCTTTTCAGAAACTTCATCATTCAAAACACCTCTGCAAAGGAAAAATCATAAAAGCATTCTGTGTGTTCAACAGTTTCATGATATACCCCGCTCAGCTTTCAGATATACAGCAATTTTATCACTGTTGTGGTTTAACCCGGCCAGCAGCTAAGCACCACACAGCCGTTCGCTCACCCTCTCCCCTCCCTTTCTGGGACGGGGGAGAGAATCAGAAAAATGAAGCCTGTGGATTGAGATAAAGACAGTTTATTAGGACAGAAAAGAAAGGAAAAATAATAATAATAATCATGATAACAGCACCACTAATAACAACATGTACAAAACAAGTGATGCACAATGCAATTTCTCCCCACCCGTTGACCAATGCCCAGCCTATCCCCAAGCAGCCCGTCCCCCCACCCTTGCCAGCCCCCCCATATTAATTGTTCAGCATGACACCATATGGTATGGAATACCCCTTTGGCCAGTTTGGGTCAGCTGTCCTGGCTCTGTCCCCTCCCAGCTCCTGTTGCACCCCAAGCCTGCCCACTGGCAGGACAGTGTGAGAAGCCAAAAAATCCTTGGCTTAGTGTAAGCACTGCTCTGCAACAATTAAAACAACAGTGTGTTATCAACATTATTCTCATCCTAAATCTAAAACACAGCACCAGACCGGCTACTAGGAGAAAAATTAACTCTATCCTAGCTGAAACCAGGACAATCACTTACAGTGACTGTTTGCAGGTATGTTGTGAGTTATCTGTTTAAACAGAGTATGAGTCTTTTCCCCCTAGTCTTTGTTTCAATATACAAATTCTGATAATGTAAGAATTCTTCAGTTTGTCTTCAAAGCTGTCTAGTTTCTATATTCTTACTTTTATTTTTCCTTTTTCAGTATTATGAACATGACTCTTTTTAATATATTTGATTCAGCTAGCAAACTTTTTAAGTAAAATATCAATTGCTCAAAGAATGTTGAGCTCCATTTAAATTTTTTATGATCTCACTATATCATCTCTCTATATATCAGTGGTGATACTCTTTCCTTTATTGTCTTGCTGGTGGATGGACTTGACAGAAAATCCAAGGAAACAGGAAATGTTTGTTGGCAGCATGAAGGTCTGCTCTGCCGTGGGACCCATGGGCTGCAGGGGGACAGCCTACTCCACCACGGGCCTCTCCACAGGATGCAGGGGAATTAATTTCCATATTCTGCAAGTTCTGGATCAATATTTGTACCAGAATGAAAAATCCAGTCATGAAGCAGTAATTCATATAATTCCATTTTGAAGAATGAGGCACAACTGAAATCATATTGTGGCTCCCTGAGCACAATGAACAAAGCAAGTCAGGAGCACTAGAGGTGCCAGCAACTTATTGGATGTTGTCTTATGTGCAGCCTGCTGTTTGGTTATTGGATGTTGTCGTACGTGCAGCCAGCTGTTTCACAATCACATGACGAGGAACAGGAGGCTGGAAAGGCATGTGACGTATTCATAAATGTTGCAGATGGCAGTTTCATTCTGTACAGTTTGTATATTAATCACTTATTACAATATTCTGTGTGAGCATTGAAAAGGTAATGAAATAGGTAACAGTTGGGTGTGTTCCCAGCCTAAAAATTTAGTGTCTTTTACTAACAGATAGGGCAGTGAGAAACTGAAAGCAAATTAGAAACAACACCTTCCCCCCCCCACCCGCCACCCCCCACCCGCCACCTTCTTCTGCCTGCCTCTTCTTCTGTGTGCATTACAGAAATGGCTATCCTAGAGAAATGTGGATGCAAAACAGTTCATATCAAAGATGGGGACTGTTAACTTTAAAGTGTAGGCACCATTAAATGAACCCAACACAAGCCATAAAATTGGTTGCAACCATGCCTAAAGTGAGCTGAGATTCCTTTGCTGGCAGTAAGTCTAAAGATAACCTGAAGTTCCTAGGGAAGCTTTAAGAAAATATAAACAAGAAGTTAGAGAGTTCAGTCAAAAAATATTTCTGGACTGTACTAGAATTAAGAACGAATTAAATGGACTGCCTTGATGTCTGTAAAAATAATGAGCTTTTTAGATATCAACAGATATTATTTAAACATGTAATGTCTCTTTTATGATGCATTCTGAAGCATACATTCATTATCCCTACATGCTGTTCAATTAAAACAATAGAAAACAGAATACACCAAAGCAGGGGATAATTACCCTGATAAAGCCAAATTGTCATTATTCTTTCAGTAATAGCTTTGAAATTAAAACAGATATGGATAAAAAGTTAACTGAAACTTATTCATGGCTTTTTCATTTAGTAACACCAAACAATTTCAAAGGATATCTTTTTTTTTTTTCTCAAAAACTGACATAATGTCAACATACTTTCATAGCCTATTATTCTATGACTAAGTCAAAAGTGATAGAGCATAATAATAACCTAGTATGAGATTGTAATGGATTAACAAGGGGATGTGTGATATGTAAATTACTAGGATGACTGGAATTTAGATGATTTCTAAAACCAGCAGTCAGAAATCTTTTAAAGGCAGATAGTGTAGCGGAATCTTACAGATAACCAACACAGACACAGAAGTAATCTGTAAGAGAAAAAACAAGTTCCTACAAATGAAAGAGTAATACAGGTAGTCTCTGACCTAGATAAGATATAAAATAGTAACTACTGTAATATTTTTTAAAGTGAGAAATAGAAACACTCCCATAATACATTTTAGATGGCAGGAAGCCATCCTTCCTTAAAACAACAACAAAAAATATATCTCAGATTAGAAGGTAACTTTTATTTTTCTAGAGATTTGGAATCAGCCTTTGGGCAATCACAGAGCAATCTCTAACACCGTGATGCCATTTGGGAGATGGCAAATATCAACCCAGTCTTAATTTCCTTCTAAGGCCAGGTAACTCAGAATTCAGTAGTAAAAATGAAAGTAGAAGCTTAAATAGAAGCACCAAGTAAAAACTAATTATGAAGCACCGTGGTTATGTTGTCAGTTAGATATGAAAATAAATTTTTAATGTTTAATTCAGGAAAACAAAAGAAAAAAGAAGGAAAAATCTAGATTTCTAGGTCCTGTTTATTATTATTAGTAGTAGTAGTAGTAGAGTTTTTATTTAGTTTCTGGTGGAAGAAGAATTGATAAAAAATGCAAAGGGGTGGGGAAAGGAATTTTATCATCCATACAATGAAGAAAGTTCTGAGTGTGGCAAGACAGTGCCACAGATGGGGTGCTAAACAAAGTGAAGTTTAATGGACCCAAAGCAATTTACTAGATTCAGAAAATGATCTATCATTAAATAGGGCTTTCAGGATTGTGGCCCACAGGACTAGATCCATTCAATGTTCATCAGAAAATATTATTTTTACAACATTCTAGCAAAATTTTTACTGTAAAAGACCAAACCAAAAATGTACCTTCAGTCTTACCAGCTGTTGAGGAAAACTTGTCTTGCTCCTAAAAAAGGAAGCAGAAAATGATGCTCTTAAAATTGAGGTCCTAATTGTGCAAAAACTTGTGCATCCACTAAATTGTATTCACTTGCAAATCAATGGCATGTCTGGAAGCATGTAAACATTTACAAGAGCCTGGAGTGAGATATGATTGCTTCATAAAGCTCTTGCATTAAAAATAATAATAATAATAATATTCCTGGCTAAATATGAATTATTCTGAACAGAGTGTTGCTTGCATTGTAGGCCTTTCTTCTGGCCTACATTCCCAAAAATTCAACACAGTAAAGAAGCATGACATATTTTTAATGAAAAATATTTTTCTATTAAAAATAAAGATGCCAGCACCTATTAATTATATTACACAGTTTATTACACTGTAGAAATAGACCTCAAACCCAAGAACTGATTTGTAAAACTGCCTGTCAAAATGCTACAGTGTCAGATTTCAGTCACAAAGCTATTTTTATTGCAAAGAAAATCTTGTTCTGCCATGAAGAGATTATTGGTGAGCTATATCTAACCTTTCAATGGAAAAAAATAAATAATTACAGAGGCCCTATTGGTATGATTTTTTATTTTTTTATCCTACGTTTATATGTTGCTAGGAAACTAAATCATTCTGATTACTTAATGATTGTTTTATTATGATATGTGTTATCATTCTTCATGTCTTAAATTGAGAATAGTAAATTCAGTGAAGATCTCAAATCTGAGTTATCTGCCAGCCACAAATGAGTAACACTACTTCATTTTTTAGAGAAGCAACAAATAGTGTAATATCCATTGAGTTAATGCTCAATGCATTTACCACAACACTGGCTAGAAGTGACCCAGAGTACTTTCTATACAAGAACAGTTCGATAGTGTTATTCCCTTGCGTCCATAGTCTTCAAATGTATAATCTGGCTACATCATTTAATATCTCTATTTTATACTATCAGGTCTGGTATTAAGAACTGAGCAATCCCTGGTACTTCTCTGTATATGTCAGGTAACATATTTACCTGTATATTTACAGGTAACAGAAAAGGGAGAAAAAGGACCTGCTGACTGAATTAAAAAATTACAAAAACAGTAGTCTGTGTGTGTTGTCATAGGAACTGTAAGCAGCAAAAATCTCAGGCTTCTTGATTCTGAATGGCCAGAAGAGGAATCTGAATTTTGCAGTAGTAGTAGTACTACTTAGTAGTACTAAGAGCAACAGGCAGTACTAAAAGCAACAGATAAAAATAATAATACTAATAATAATTAATAATAATAATAATCTAAGTTTCAAAATTCAGACTTTATAGTCTTCTTACTTTCATGTGTTTTGATATAATTTGCAACTGTATCCTGGTACATTATTTTTCTGTCTTGTTATTTTTCTTTCAACATTCAATATTATGATTGTCCCGACTCTGTATATAGCTCTAGACCAATTAAACATAGTATTTTAAACCTAAGTTGAACATTAAACTATTAATTTCTTCACACATATTTATCCTGTATTCTTAGCATAGAAACTAGCCATTTTACATGCATTAATATATTTCTCTTTACAGAACATCAGTGAGATTAAATTCCGGATTTTATAACTACGGAACTGAGTCTAGGAGAAAATAAGAAGAAATAATTTTAAATATCCAGGAATTCATAGTACTCTGTTGGAAATGACTAGGACTTGATATTTCAGAGAACGGGGCCCTTGTACATTATTTGTTATGGAGTTGCTTTAATGAAACGATTTCAAAAAAAGCGTGTAGGTATCATACATTGAAAACCCAGCAAGTGGGCAGTGACCAGTCCCAAAAAGTTTGGTTTGTATGAACTGAGCAGTCTTCTCCAGGAATTCTGCTTCAAAAGAAGAAACAAAATTAAAGTTTAGCCATGAAACCAAATTTTCTTCACCTGTATAATGTAGAGTTGATAAAACATAATATATTACATTATGTATATCTCTACTGCAACTGAGCATGGGTAATAAAATAGCCTCATCCACTACATGCCTTGAATTTAGCCCCAAAATATTTCATTTTGTGTACTGAATTACACAAGGATGTTTGTAAAAACAATATTTGATCATATAATTAAGGAGAGTGTCTTACAGATGTGTTTGTACAAATCAAACTAAATTCAGAGGAAATTTTTCTAAAATAATTCTTGATTCAAAAAAACAGATTTATTAATGTCTCTTTAACATTGCTTATTTCCAAATTTATATAATTAAAGTGTAATTACCTAATGCTTAAAACTAGATAACTAAACTAAACTAAAATAAAATAAAATAAAAAAAGCAAGACAGCCCATCAGACTTGGAAATTTTTGTTTCCACATTGTGGAACTCAGTGAAGTAACAAAAATAACTAGCAGCAGCAACATGCCTTTCCCATAAAATGGTATGGGATACTAATGACATGAATCTTATTACCAGACTTCGCAAATACGTGCTAGCAACAACAAAGGGTAGATATAAAATTCCATACCTAGTTTTGAAGGAAAATTTTCCACAATGATCAACAATCATTTAGCCTATTCTACCACCTCTTATGTTGCCCTTTCTGCCTATTCTGTCTCTCTATTTTTTGGCCATTATGCAGCATAATTACATCCTCCTTCAGTCCCACCCTATATTCCCCAGCTTCCCATTTTTTGTCTTTTCTGTTCTCAGCTTTGCCCTAATTTATATCATATTCCTTCATTTACCCTTACTTACTTCGTATCTCTTGTCCTTGCAACTTTTTCATCTTGTTCTCTCCAAATCTGTCTATTACTCCTTTCTCACCTTTCCCATCACATTCTTTCTCTTCTCTATGCTTGCTGACTACCAACAGCAGATTTACTGATAAATGAAGACAAAGACTCGTTCCAACCCTTCTCAGCTATTTCACCCCAGACATGGACAGTAACAGCTTAGAGAGACAATCAGAAGAAGAAAACAGAAAAAAGCCTAGAAATATTATGTATGATACAGCCCTTCCAATACTTATAAAATTACATTTTCTCGTAGTTTAGGTAAGATAAAAAAAAAAAAAAGGCATGTGATCACACAGATATTTGTATGTTTTATAGTGTCACCAAAGCTGGGCGAATCACATTACTGCTACTAATATGCTATTTAATTTCAAGTGGGGAAAGGGGGGAACAAAAATATACAACAACAACAACAAAACTTTTCAACATAAAATGGAACAACTATTTTCCAACATAGATATACGAATACTTCTTCTCTAACCTGGTTTTCAGAAATGTCAAATCTTTTTATCTGAACTATTCCTTTAAACTTTATGCTTGTATCAGAAACCTCTTCTTGAAAACATCTGATTGAATTGATTAAACTTTAACAAAATTATAAGGAGCTGAAAAGAGACATCTGTAGAAAGCGTCTGAAAAGTTTAAGTGCAGACTTTAAGACGCTTAAATAAGAATGATCATATAAGAAACAAATATAAATCTGGAAATAATTCCTGATATATTTATTAGAAATACAATCAATGGAAGATCATAAATTTTATCAAGAACATTTGAATATTAAAAATGAGATGTCAATCAGCCAAGATGGGAAAAGTACAAGCCTCTGTGGTACTTCAATCTTGCCTATATACACTCTTTATGGAGGTAGTGCAACGCCTGAGAATTTAAGAACAAAGTAGACTGCAACAATGTCTACAATGGCTAATTTCAAATCTGAAGAAGTTGCATAAATGAGATATACACTAACAACAGAAGACTGACAAATGTTTGCACTGCCATAGATGATGATAAATTATTAGCAAAACCCCAATGAGTACAGTTATGTAGATGTTCTGACATCTTTTCTATCTAACGTGGATCGTTTTCCTACTGATTCTTTCTCTGGGAGTACTACAGCAGCCCTGACTGTGACATTATTGTGTTCCTGTACCCTACTCCAGCTCAGCTGTAGAAGTTCATGTATTTGGGAAGGCTGTACTTTAATGCCTTGCTAGTGCGAATACCCACTGTGCTACTGAGGATCAGAGAGCTTCACTTTTACATTTATAACAGATCTTATTTGACCTGTTTCTAACTGTAGCCTTTGGAGCAGGTAGATAAATAAATAAATAAATAGCTCTAAGCAGATTTACAAAGTTACAAAAAAAAATAAATCAGAACAACAACAACAAAAACATATATCATCCCACCTTTTCTCAATAGAAGAGGAGCCCTAATTTATATCCTACATGCTGAAAATAACCAAGGCATTACCCAGAGAGTTGCATTTTGCAACAGCTTTCAAAATATCAGAAGTGTTAAGGAAAAGTTATGTAACAACACAATGATTCAGAACTACACCTCACAAACTACATAAATGATTACCAATACACGCAGGTCATCTACTTTCTATCATACTTCATTTAGCTAATGAAACATTTTGGCAGCTAGTCATAGATTTGCAACACAAAACCTACTGACAGAAGATATATGGTGAAATAATGGAACATTTTATCACTTAACCGATCAGATGTACATTGTGTTTAATACATGAGGGTTTCTTTTGACTATCGTATCTTATTGAAAGGCAGTAGGTTTTATAAATATCTAAATGCCATTACTGCTAACTCTTTTATTGACAACAATTTCACTAAGAAACACCACACGTATTTCTAAAATAATTTTCGAAATAGCAAATACCAAAGACACTGTGTGCTATTGATAAAGTACAGTTATGAAAGCAGAACAAATTTTATTTGTTTAGTAGATGAAAAGCTTGCAGCAATAAGCAACTCTTGCAAATAAACACCACAAAAACACACAAGTTTAAGTCATGAAAGCTGTAAGGAAGGATAGCACCAGTAAAATCTGGCCCTTCTGGTGCTTACATACATCACAGAATCACGGAATCGTCTAGGTTGGAAGAGACCTCCAAGGTCACCTAGTCCAACCTCATGAAACTAAAAAAGCTGCACTTACTGGAGAAAAAAAAAAAAAAAAAAAAAAAAAAAAAAGGCGCTATTAATTAGAACCCACTGTTCTGTTTCGGACTTAATAAATCCTTACTATACCTGTGAATGGTAGCATAGGAAGAATAAAAGGTCTTCAGGAATCTTGAGTAGACTGACTTCAAAGTTATTCAGTAAGAGAGTGGTATTTAGTCTTCCTCTGGAGAATATATAAAAGTCTCACAACTTCTTCTGTCAGTAGTCACAATTAACAAGGAATAATCAGTGCCAGCTAGTAGGTCAGCAATAGTAGGGACAGCACTAGGGATCTTTCTGATTTTAAAAATACAAGCCTTCAAATACCAGAGGGGAAAAAATAAGCTATACTTTCTGTGACAAAGACTTATTCAATGGGGTATTTTTTGTCTACCAACAAATATGCAGTTCCAAATGACTGCAAGCAATCCATCACTGAAGAAGAAAACTTCATGAGATTTAGAACTGTGAGATTTAGTATATTTCTCAATCTCTGCTTGCTGAACTACATATTCTGATACGATGTCCTTCACAATCAGCTCAAAAGTATAAAAGATTCAAAAATACATTCAAATGTATTTTAAAGTAGTGAATAAAAACTGAACAGGTGGCAAAATCCTGTGTGCAATATCATCACAGATGAGTAACCCATCACGATGTTTGGTTGTTAGTGGCCACCAGATGTCCAGCCAAAGAAAAAAGATGAAAAAAATAGGAAAAAAAATATCAGCCCTGTTTAAATGCCATTCTGTAAACAACTTAGTTTTGTAGTTAATAACATCAATGTCAGTCTAAAACAAACAAACACACTAAGAAAATAAGTAGAAATCCAATCTAATTTCAAACAGGATTGTAACACTTGTTCAGTCTCACAGAAATTTGAATTAGGTATAAAACAGAATCTTCCAACGCTGTAGGTAATAAGCACTTATACGTATATTTGACTCATAATCAGGAGTAAATAAGTCAGTATAACGGATAATGAACCATTGAAAGGGAGAGAATTTAGATTTATCTACTATCCTTTCCAAACACCTCAGTCATACATGCAACATTGAACTAGTATGTAAATAAAAAAAAAAAGCAATTTCTTAATTATGTACCAGACATATATTCCAAAATGATTGTTGACATTATATATTATATATTAATATAATATATATTATATATATATTATATATAATATAATGTTGACATTATATATATATTATATATTATTATTAATATATTATATATTATTTATATTATATATAAAGCAACAAAGTTTCCTGATAACAATCAAATGAGAGTGTATGAGAGACACTATAATGTTATGACACAATATATCACTCAGCTGAAAGATTTTTTTTATTATTATTTTTTTCTCCACACAGACAGATATTGATAGGACAAGGGGGAATTATTTTAAACTAAGACAGGGGAGATTTAGGTAAGATATCAGCAGAAAATTTTTCACTCAGAGGGTGGTGAGGCACTAGAATAGGTTGCCCAGAGAGGTTGTGGATGCCCCATCCCTGGAGGCATTCAAGGCCAGGCTAGAGGCACCTCTGGGAAGCCTGCTCTACTGGCTGGCAACCCTGCACAGAGCAGGGGGGTTGAAACTAGATGATCTTTAAGGTCCTTTTCAACCCAGGCCATTCTATGATATCAAAAAAAAGTAAAATTAGAGTTTTATATATGCATATAAAAATAAATTTACATGCTTTGAGTATGAATGTATATATGAATATTTTAATATATTCAAGTTTTCAACGTATATAATTATCTAGTGATCAACAATTAATATTGTATTTGAAAACCTATACAAAAAAAGAAATTTACCTATAAAATTGCAAACTAAAAAGTTAGGACATTATAACAGAAACTTCATAGCAGGCTGAGACTACTGTTTTTTCTTTACTTTTTTCTATTCATACTTTACTCATGTAAATCTCTGAAACCCTCTAGAGGATCTAAAACCTTCAAAACCCTGTATGTTAGTCTCCTTACTATGTAACAGTAATATCTGCTCTTCAATATAATCTAGATAAGAGGCAGCACTTGATTAACATCCTCTGAGGAGCTCTTCTACTTAAAGCAATTATCTGTGATTGTAACTACTGATCTGAAGCTGAATAGGGTCAGCTGTGTGGATTCTATGTGTATTATGTGGAAACACAGAACTGGAGAATAGTAACACTGAAAACAAAAATTAGTTTGGCTATCTGTTGCTGAATCTATAAAACAGAAGTAGGTTTGTTGTTTTTTTTTTTTTTTTTTTTTTTCCTGAAAAAAAAACCTACATGAAAAAGTGTTAATTTCATCAGATAGTCTCTGAAACCAAAGTTAATTTAAGCATGCTTCAAATGTATCACATGCTTCAAATTTCTTCTTTTTCCATCTTTTGTATTTGGTCAGAAATTCAGAATCAAAAAGGAGCAAAGTTTTTTTAACATGGCACAATCTCTGGATAAATAGACATTTAAAAATTATCTTCATTCTTCTTTATCCTTCTGCAGGAAAACAGAACTTGATTGAAACTTTCATTATTTTAACTACTCTAACAGTTTAACTACAATAGATCATTAACTTTACATGAGAGGAATAACTCAAATGATCCGGTATTTTAAATACAATTTATTCTATGAATTGATAGTGTTATATTCTGAAAGACTACTTCATCAGTATGAAGGACTTCTCAGTAGTACTGTTAGGTGTTTGAGAATGGAACTGTAATTTGGGAGAAAACTGTATTCTACTACTTGTAATAAAGTTATCAAAGTCATTTGATGGTGGGTTTCTTCCTTGTTTCTTCCATTTGTGGTAAAGTTACAAGTGTCCCACAATTTCAAACGCATTTATTCCGTATTCATTTTTAGCATGATCATATGGTCATATTCATCTAATATATAAAAGTAATGAAAAAGTGCAGTGCATTTTCAGGCTTTCTAAAAACCATCTGATTTTGAATTAGAATGACACATGGAAGTGATTTTCAAAAAATGCATTGCCAAAATATCAGTAGGGTATAGGTCACAATTTTACTGTAAAAGCTATACTTAATATATATCCAAATAGCTAGAAAGAAAACAGTGAGAAGAGATAAAATGCAGACCTTGACTTCACAGTAAAGTCACTGAAACTGAGAAGTAATAAAGATTTTTTAAGGTCTTTGTTATGCTCAGAACTCTCTGTTGTATGCATGTTTATCTGACTATTCAAGCAAACTCTGCTCTTGAAGATAAATAGTTCATATTTTGTAGTGAGAAAGTGCTGAAATATCAAAATGCTATGGTAAAAGATTAATGCCCTTTAGAAAAACATAATTATATTAAATGTGAATATAGTAATTAAATAACTGGAAAAGAAATGAAGCGAAATCATACTTCATCATGAACTTAAAATTAATGGTTAAAATTCTACCTTTACTGAGACACTCAGCTAAAATCAAGGAATTGAGCACTCAGTATAATGGTCTCTGGACTCTTCTTTACTGTCTCTTCTTCTTGATCTTAGTGGAGGAGGGGAAAAAAAAAAAAAAAAACTTCTTTAAAGAGATAAGTTAAAAAATACCCAGAGGGAGTAAACAAATTGTCTAGATTTGTAAAATCACTATGACTGCAATGATATCTAATCTTCAGAAGCAAGGTAAAGTATTAACAGTGAGAAAGAAGAAAGAGATGACAAAGGCAGCAGGATTTTTTCTTCCACAATCTAAGTCCAATCATGCAAGTACAGAACGAAGGAAAAAAAAAAAAAAAAAGGAAACAGGCTCCCTAGAATTATATATATATATATAAATATACAGCAGTATCTTTCCTTTATCCAGACAAGCATGAAATACATACAATAAAGCCATCTTTCCTCTTGCCATGGGGGATTCACTTCAAAGAGAATCTGGACACAGCTAAAGGTACATGACCAACTGCCTCAATTAAAGCAAGTTTGGCCCGTCACTCTGCCCTCTCTTTCTCCTGTCTTTCATATCTAATTAAAAATCTTTCTCTTAAGTATCTCTTCTTTGTGAAATGTAGTTTGACTTCAACAGTACAAGGATTTAATTCCTTGACTTCAAAGAACTTCACATGCAGGCTTGTAGTGTAAATGTTAGTTTTATCCATATGCTATTAATATATGTCAGCATTTGCCTTCCACTGAACTTTTAGGACTTTCACTTCCTTATCTTTTATTATACAAACATCTGTTTTTGAAATGGAATAGGAGTTGCTTTAGATCAATCTAATTGGTGACATTTTTATTAATTGTAGGCTAATTTTAAGGGACTTCAAGGGCTCCATTTCTCAGATGCTTAATGTTACGGAGATTTCACGAAACTATGCAAATTTTAAAGACCTGTGCTATGCCTATGTGTATAATTAAATTTATATTTTACAAAAATCTGCTTCTCAAGTGCAGTTGGATAATTTACAAATGCTTATACAAATGAACAGTTTAAAATTTCTACTGAATGGGTAGAGAAGATTGAATTTGCAAAATATATTATAAATTACAAAATATTTATCTAACATTTATATAGGTTTTACACAGATTTTCATAGTTCAGGTTTTAATTGCATTTCTTTCCTTTAACATGCCTAAGGTTTATGTTAATTACCAGAACAAATATTATAAATCAAGTTTATGTGAAAATGCTATAAACACTAATAAACACAAAAGCACTTTTTTATAATTAAACATAAATTAAAGTTGGAAAAGTGCATTTTATATTGCTTTGTTTTGATTTTCAGGGATTTTGCAGTATGTGTTTATTTATCAATTTCCAAAATTCTGTAAAACAGAGGATATCTCAGTATAAATGACTTGTCATGAGGATGGTACAAATTTTCATAGAACATCATACTCTTGAAAAAAAGACTTGTATTTTCTGTGAAATTGAAATTTAAACATTAGTTAAGCTATCTTCAGACTATTGTATTTAGCTCTGCATTTATGCCTCTTGGAAAGTGTAATACATCTTGGTTTTAAAAGCATCTATAATACATTTAGGATTAAGTATTTTCCTGAGCAATGTTTTAGTTTTAAGAAAGACTGAAAAAATCTATTTAATTATGGTTTAATTAAATTCCAATTTCTATTTTAACTCTATAATGCAAGAAAAGTGTTAGAAAAATACTCAGAATGCGGTGAAGTTCCTTTTAAAGTGCTTAAATGATAGGCTTACCATTGGTCTATACTGTGAGGCAAAAGCTAATGCTGTAATTAAGGTGAAACCTAAGATAAAAATGTTTTTAACTACAGGTCATTAAAAAAAAAAAAAGCAAAAAAAAATATTGAAGTTATTTCAAACATGTATTAATGGGAAAATATTTTAGCCAGCTCATTTGATGTGCTTATTTCTCCACTGAAATCAAAGCAGAGAGGACTACATTATTCTGTCAGCCAGCCAGCTTCCTCTCCCAAAGGAAAAATTAGTAGCAGATAAAAAGTAGGTAATAACGCTAGATAGATGTCTGCCTACCATGGGAAGCCTTCTGAAAAGTTTAGAGACAACAAAATCTCTCTTATTCCTCACATAAGGCAATGAATATAGTGTCATACACCAAGCCCTCATTATTCACATGGATTGGTTAGGGACTTGAGGCATGCTCTCGCTGCACTTAACCATCCTATTTTCTGGAAGCAAATCATCTGATCGGAACAATATTTTATCCTACACTGAAATTATGTTTTTAAAGGAGATAGTTGATGAACTGTGCCATGAAACATAGTCTAAAAAGTGCTGTGAGAAAAGGGAGATTGAGAGAGAGAGAAACAAAAAGAAGTAGCAAACCATATGGAGCTGAGGATATACTTGTGCTGTTGTCAAAACTCTTAATTTCACCATCCTTGTCAGGAAATGGCTACCAATAGAGACAATGCCTTTGTCTGTAAATGTTTGTAAACCTGACAGAGCTTAATGATCAGAAGTATTTTTCCAGTATTTAAAGACAGTAGGATCTATAGGAGCTTAAGCTCAAATGAGTTTTTAACCTACAGTATAAGCATTGCAGAAATGATAACAGAAGAAGGCATTACATTTTCATTGTGTATTTAATATAGTTGTTTTGATATCCTTAGGGTTAACATCTTGCTACAAAATTCAAGTCAACAAAAAAGTATAAAAAGATTCAGGCTGATGTAAGGTGAAATGGCTCTTGGTCCCATTGATGTGGCTTCATCAGCACTGAGTTACAATATGAGCCAGGCCAGATATAGGTGAAGTACAAGTTCCTGGTTACATGTACTTTAGGAAAAGCTTTTTCTAGCAACTCATCTAAGCATTTAATAAAACTGAGAAAGAAATTGAAAGCAAAAGGAAGAATTGTAAGCATAAGGAAGACCTTCAGATGTCAAATATGACAGGAATACCTTAGATGAATATCATTTTTATTTTTTATTATTATTTTGTTTGGTAAAAACAAAGATGTCTCTACTCCAGATCTAAAGGGAAATTCATAATTTAGTTTCTGATGCTGAGTGTAAGTAATGTAACTTCTAAGGAAAGTTATGCACCTCAGAGTGGGATTTAACAAGCTTTAGAACTAGACATTAGAAAATACTGGAAAAAATGAAGGGTATTGCAATTCCACCTTCTTTCAGGAAGAAGATGAGAGGGCTTCAAGCACATTATTAGGATTCATAAAAACCTAGTCGTTGCCTAAAATTACATTTTCAGTTGAAGATGATGGGATTATGCCCATCCTGATTGTAATGGGGTAATAGTTCAATGCCTCAAAAGTACTCCACTGACCAGTGCTATCTTCAGTCTGAAGGCACTCAAACCCATATCATCATCCTCTGCTGACTGTCCTTAGTACTTGGTTACAGATGCACCCCTCCCTCTGTACAAATTCTGCTATACTGAAGGAAAACAAACAAACAAACAAACACTTCAAGAGTTATTGTAGGAGAGGAGTAAAAGGGTTGTCACTTTCCTGTTCATGACTAGCCTGCTCATTCACAAGTTTGAGAACTAGGTTTGGATAGGATATGTCCACATTATTGTCCAGTGTGGTACCAGGGTTATGACTGTGAAGTGAAACTCTGCTCTCTGTCTTACCATGCAGTGGTTCACATTCTGGAGCTCTCTCTGATACACAGACTGGATTCCTTTTGCCTTCCTCTACAAATCTGCTCCTACTCTGCTGCACTACTTGCTAATGAAGACGTATCAAAATTCTGTTCAAAAGTCAGATTAAATATTTATTTGGAGAATAGGTTTAATTCCAGCCTGTTAGGGAGGAAATTCCCTTAGAGGTGGAATGTGTTTTTGAACTCTTCTGTCTGATGCAGTGCTTACTCTGAATTCCTTTGCAGTCTTATGCACTCTCAACTTATTTATGGAAGAAGAACGGCACTTCTTCAAAGGAAAGCAGTGGTGGATATAGTGTTTCAATGGAATTTAATTTTGTTAGTTTGCCCTGGTCCTGTACTCCTCCCACCATGACAGACATAGCACTGCCACCCTAGGCCACATCAAAGATCCACATAGACAAACACTCCGTCCCCAACAGAATATTATATGAAATGCCCTGGGGAGGGTATAATTATAGGACAGAAGAATACTAGGTCTTCACTCACTTTAAACTATTTCATACCTTTGATTGTTCTCACTGCCCTTCCCTGGACCCTTTGAAGCTATAATATTTTTGAGGAGAAAAAAACAAAATGCAACAGAGTGTAACAGATGTTGGTGCAACATGTTTTAAATAAAAACATAAGTATATTTTACTTGTGCTTCTATTTTAGAAAGAGAATTTAAAATACCATGTCTGCTTCTGATCACTATTGGGCATGTAGTTCATTTAAGATTTTCACACACTATTTTTTAGCACTCCAAAATCTCATTCTTGAACGATAAAGCTAAGCCACATCACTGCACAGGTAAAGTTAGAGGTTTGGGTGGGGCCTCTCCGTAAATCATTTCACATTCACCTATATTGAATTTCTTCTGCCATTTTGTCCCCAGGTCACTCTGGAAATTCTTTTGATGTTTAACACAGTTGGGTTTTTTGTTTGTTTGATTGTTTTATTTTTTTGAACACTTTCCATTGTCCGGACACTTTTTCACCTTACTTCCCATATTTCCCGTTTTCCAAATCATAACTGAATATGCCGAAAAGCACAGTGAAAACCCCTATTGGGAAACATGAACATTTATTCTTATTTCTCATTTTTAAGAATTTTATGCTTTATCCATTTAAGGACCTTTTCTTTTATTCCTAGAAGCTTAGGTTCATAAATGTTAGTAGCTTCCTGTAAGGTAACATTTAATTGTTATTTTCTTCCTTAAGATGAAGCCAGTCTTACTTTTATACCTAGAAGAAGAAGTTGGGGAATTGAAATACATTCAGGGCTGGCTCTAGACATAATCAAAGGTAAGGGACTGTGTTTGTCAGCAGACTCAGCCCATTCTTACTAACAGCAAAAACCTGGAAGTTAAGCTGATGGCTGCTGAGGGAGTAAGAGCAGAAGCCATTTTGCAGTAGGAGCAAGTAGAGTTGTCTTTCAGTGGCAATATTCCTCAGCCCAGGGATACAAATGAAATCTTGACACTGCCCAGAGCTTTCTCTTGAAAAAAAAAAAAAAAGAAAAATTATTTATTTATTGAATGATTTTAAATGTGGCCAAGCCCTGAGGCCTAATTCTTAAGGTAGAAAAATTCAATTTTATTGACCTTTCTTATTACTTTCATGCTACTCCTGCATCTATGGGAAAAAAAAAAAAAAAAAAAAGGCTAAATATGAATGCACTTCGGACATTTGTCTGGTCTAAGCATCTTATATAAGCCTTTTAAAAAGACTAGCAGCATCTCTTGGTTTACCTAGATGTCTCAATATTATCACAATAAACTCCACTTTCTAGCTGTGCCACTGAAATTGCATTTCCCTTGACCAGGTACCTCCTTAAGCAAGACTACACACATGAAAATAAAAGGCTCAAGAAATGCCAGAACCCTTGCAGAGTTCATTCGAGTTCAACTATTGGCGAATGGTTTAGATCTTAACATCTTTTTAAACCAAAAATGATTTTTCAGTCCTCTATGCAGATTGGGCTTGTTTTATTTCAGAGAGAAATACAGAGTTTATTTTGACATATAATCTTCTAAAGCATCCAGATTCATCTGTAGTTCCATTAGGATCCAACTCGCCTGTCAAACAGTCTGTATCATTAGCAGCCACAGCATCTGCTACCAAACCACATGGACAGTGCTACAGATTTAACGAACAGGTGTTTATTTAATAATGAATTTATTTTAAAGGTGTTCTATTATCAATTGATATGCTTCCAGGAACACCAAGATGCTTCAGGAATAAAAATATCAGGCAGTTAATGAGAATTCTGTCTATAATAGGCAAAAAAGACTATGAAACAGGTCAAATTCTCCCCTTGGCAACACTGGTTAAAAAAGTTTTCCTATCAAATACATAAAAACAAGACAACAAAAGTTACAGCTGCTAATAACAATAACACTTCATTGCACACTGTCTCAATATAACTCAAGCACTAAGAATGCCAGGGGAAAATCTGAACTCTTTCATGGGTTCAGAAGAACTATGGAAAGACAAGACTATTATTAGCCTCTGTTTACCCATCCCTTATGATTGACAGCAGAGAATATGCAAGACCATTAACTCAGCTTTATAATCAGATGAAATTTTCAGGCTAAACAAATCCAAAATAAAAAGAGAAAATGCACAGATTGTCCACATTAAATTTTGAGGCAGGTAGTAGCTCTAGCCTCACCAGAATTCCATATGCTACATCACCCTTTGTAAACAAGAGTTTATTTTATACCTCTCTTAGCCTTGTCAAATATTAACATTCATCTCATGTAAGAAAATTACAATAAAATGTACGTTTGCCATCAGGATGATCTAAAACTGCTTCTGTTTAGCACTATAGTTGATACCCATGTCTACAGGGATGACATACATAAGTGCAATATTATTTCTTCTTTCTAATATATTGGAGAGCACAAATCTGTAGAATTAATGTGTGAAACCTCCACCTTACATGAATCTGTGCAAAAAGCTGTAATCAAGTGTTGCACAAAGATCCTGAATTAAAGATAGGAACAACAACCTTACTCTACTTACATTTCCTCTGATGTTTAAAATAGAATGGCCATGCTATTTTCTGGCAAAAAGACAGATTGATAGGTAAGTATGTTGTTGACTGCAAGATAAAAGATTATTTCACATTGTAGTATCTCATGGAATTCTTGATTTTATTTATTTTTTTTTAATAGGGATACAAAGGTCTTTAGTTAAAAATAACAATACTAATTACCCATTTGAAAATTTCCTGTTACATCCAGAGTTTGTCACAGAGAAATTTACTCATTACTGACGTACCTGAGAGAGCATTTACAACAGAGTTGGGGTAAGGAGGACGGCAGAGACGGTAATATTTTAAGGTTTCTGGTTTTTGTATTTTTTTTTCTAACAATATTTAATCCTCAGGCTTTCTTTTCTTCACAACTGCTTCCTTATATGTTTTTTCAATGCCAGCCCAGAAGATAATCAGTAACTAGCTTTCTTGCAACAGGAATGTTGTTCATAATTTATAAAGTAGTGGCACAGAAAGATTTGGGGAGAAAGAGATGAGAACATTGAAAAGAGAATGGTAGCCCCCAATAAAAAGTTATTCTTACTATAAAATATAGTAAGCATTAAAGAGCTAATTTAAAGTATTAATTGTAAATGGGGACTTGAAGCAAAGGAGAGCATAAGAGAGACAAGCTCAGAACTCACTGGTGAAAGGAGCAGAAGGGAACTGACAGCTGGGATTGAGACAAAACTACTGAAGCCACATCAGCACAGCCAACTCTGAAATGAAACTCTGTCTACTTCACTTCATCTCTTCCACTGTCAGCACTGTGCTCTGTCCACCCTACAATAGCCCCCTTTTCTCTCCTCTCTTCTGATTGCTGCCAGAGTTTATACCTCAGGGAATAATGGCACATTATTTTTCACTTTGTGGGTAATCACCTGTCTCTTTAAATCGACATCAGGTGACAGCTCAGGACCTTCATGCCAAAAAGCTCTTACTGACTTGGTGGAAAGTAAGGCTTATGAACCACTGTGTAATCACTTTTTTTTTCAGCAGATTCTTTATGAGAGCAGCCTCAAAGAAGACCGTGTTTTCACCCGCTTCCATTGTTTTCTGTGTGGAAGCATGTTACTCTGGCTTAATTTGTTTTACTAGCACACAGTGCACTGGGGCCTTAACAAAAGCTGTTGCAAGTAATTATTTCATAAGTCAGCAGCAATGACGACAGTGCCATTTTTCTGTGGGTTTTTGTTTGCTTGTTTGTTTTCCCTAGAATGCATGCATAATTCAGGTTGGACATATTGTTCAATATGTCCAATTAGACAAGGGGAAGAAAAAAAAGGGGGGGGGGGGAAAGAAGAAAGAATAATAAGAAGAAAATCATACCATTCCTTTTAAACAGTACTTTGAGAGTTATTATTTCTTCTCAGAAGAAGGGAAAACCAGGAAATTGAAATATGACCAATGAGGAAATACAAAATGAAACTTTTTAGGTGCATGTAGCTAATGAATGTGCAGAGGGGAACGGAATCCTACTGGCTAGAGAGTGTCATGCACCATATGCACTGCCCCTGCCCAAGGCAATTCAGTTAATCCAAGGAACTGGCCATAGCAGCAAAAGTTCAGCCAAGAATATCTGCATTAAAACCAAGTAACTAAGCATGGGCAAAATTCTTACTCTCTCCAGGCAGACAGTGGAACCTCCACTAGATCTGTATTGCATGTCCTTTTTCCATCGAATGTCACTAGCTGGTATTTTACATATTCAGATCCTTCTATAGTCAACCCCAAAATAGGTAACAAAGGTGAAAGAGCACAATTTCTGCTTTTATTTTTAAATCACGGAGGTTCCTTTTGACAAAGCAAAAGGGGGAGAAAGAAGGAGGAAAGCAAGAAGCAAGACAAATGACTAAGAACAGGTTCAGCTCTATCCCCTTTAAAAGGCTCATGATCAGATGTACCTGTCCTATTTCCAGCTAAGGAGCATTTGAGGAGTCTGAGAAGATGAAAGGATTGAGAATGAAGGTAATGTATTTTATTTTTTAAAGTACCATCATTACTGCAGATAAGAGGGAGAGGAACTGGTGATAGGGCTGAGAAAGGAATGAAGGAATTGAAGGGACATAGCTGGTACGGATTAAGGGGAAGAAATCTGCTGGTAGACAAGAGAACTGAGAATAAGAAACAGAGAAAGAAATAAGGGCCAAAGGAAATAAGCTACATGTTGAAAGGTGAGAAAGGAGTAGCAAAATAGATGGATTATGGCACAACATGCCTTTGCTGGAGAGAGATTTATCTGTTGTGTTAAT
Source organism: Anser cygnoides (assembly GCF_040182565.1). Lineage (NCBI taxonomy): Eukaryota > Metazoa > Chordata > Aves > Anseriformes > Anatidae > Anser > Anser cygnoides. The sequence continues at coordinate 104,698,510 of NC_089874.1, read as the reverse complement.
CAAAGCACTTGTTGGCTGTGACCCTGTTCTGTCAGAGACAATGGGCTAGGTCTGGGTCTGTGTGGTCTGTGGCAACACAAAAAAAAAAAAAAAAAAAAAAAAAGGATGGTGATTTTTGAAGTCCATTGTTTCCAGTAAGTACACTGGATCCTGTTTTTGTATGGGGACAGGAAAAACCGAGTGCAAAAACTAACTATTTTGTTTTCATGGAGAGGTTATTAGCACCTTTTGTGGCCTCCTTTCTTTTTGCCCTATCTTCTTTTTCTTTTGAGGCAGACAGTATCATGGCCAAAACAGTACCAATTTGAGGAGTTTTTCTTAATTTAAATTACTGACAGTCAAAAAGACATTTTTAACTAAATGATTCAGGTATTGAGGGAAAAAAATAATCCAACGACACAAAAAAATAAAGAATCATTTAGGGAAACACCTTTTGTGCCCCTTCCCCAGACTAATTTCAGTCCATCACCCCTCTCCCACCTTGGGGGTGTCCCTTCCCACAGTGTGTCTCCAGTCATGTCCCCAGCAACAGCCCCTCCACAGCCCCTCCACTTTCCTCACCTGTCTCCTCACAAGTCCCCTCCCTGCAGTGGCTTTGGCTCTTTCTTAAATATTTCAGGGACAAGGCACCAGGGAGACCCAGTGGGCTGCAGGGCTCTTCCCATGGACATCAGAGCTATTTGGGGCTGTTTGTGAGTCACAGGCATCTCATGGCATCCTCCCATGAGGGTTACCCTGCAGCTCCCTACCCAGACCCTGCCAGCTAATGCCCCATGCAGTTGGCTGCACAAGAACTAGCACAGATCAGGCAACAAAATAAAGAGGTTCAGCCAAGGATAGACCTTTGCTAGCATTAAGCAGTATTCATATGTAACTCACCTGATCTCCAAAGATGTATGTAACCAAAAACACGTATTCATAAGGAATAAAAGCAAAGGAGAATGACTAATTGAGCCCACCCCAATAGCAATCATTGCAAAAAATGCCATCAAGAAGTCTTTTAGATTCCT